>NC_092107.1:39327342-39444842 GCF_045679555.1 Salvelinus alpinus
GCTAAATGACTACAATGTAAATGTGTGTGCGTGTGCGTGCGTGTGTGTGCGTGCGTTCCTAGCAGGTCTCTAGATGTACTCTGGTCCAATGAGAAGTCAGTTCTGAACTACAGGGTCACAGAGAGGAAATGATCTGCTCACAGTCACAGTTCTATCCTGTCTGTGACTTGAGGTCGTTCCTTTGTTTCACTGCAGTACTTTACTGTATTCTCACCTCTAAACTTTCAACTGGTCAGAGGACACGTAAAACAGGTTTAGGATGGTGGGTGTGCGTGTGTCTGGTGTGTGTGTGTCTCCTCACTGGTTGTGTGTGTGTGTGTCTCCTCACTGGTTGTGTGTGTGTGTGTGTGTGTGTGTACGTCTAGAAGCAGGGGCAGGATGGGAGGGTATGTGTGGTGGTGGATTAAATGAGTTTATAGGAACATAACTGTGATATAATTACATGATATATTCTGAGAAACCTCAATGACCAAACGATCTGTGGCTCTGCTATCAGCTCAGTACCCCCTGTGTGTCTGACCTGTGTCGACTGTCCATGAACTCTGTTACATCTAAATACTATTTACCAGCCAGGGCCTGTCTCTCAGTCAACGTTGTGACAGTATGTGTCATGTTGGTTGTCACTGTAGTGATTCAGGTGTGTGTCATGTTGGTTGTCACTGTAGTGATTCAGGTGTGTCATGTTGGTTGTCACTGTAGTGATTCAGGTGTGTGTCATGTTGGTTGTCACTGTAGTGATTCAGACGTGTGTCATGTTGGTTGTCACTGTAGTGATTCAGGTGTGTCATGTTGGTTGTCACTGTAGTGATTCAGGTGTGTGTCATGTTGGTTGTCACTGTAGTGATTCAGGTGTGTGTCATGTTGGTTGTCACTGTAGTGATTCAGGTGTGTCATGTTGGTTGTCACTGTAGTGATTCAGGTGTGTGTCATGTTGGTTGTCACTGTAGTGATTCAGGTGTGTCATGTTGGTTGTCACTGTAGTGATTCAGGTGTGTGTCATGTTGGTTGTCACTGTAGTGATTCAGGTGTGTCATGTTGGTTGTCACTGTAGTGATTCAGGTGTGTGTCATGTTGGTTGTCACTGTAGTGATTCAGGCGTGTGTCATGTTGGTTGTCACTGTAGTGATTCAGACGTGTGTCATGTTGGTTGTCACTGTAGTGATTCAGGTGTGTCATGTTGGTTGTCACTGTAGTGATTCAGGTGTGTGTCATGTTGGTTGTCACTGTAGTGATTCAGGTGTGTGTCATGTTGGTTGTCACTGTAGTGATTCAGGTGTGTCATGTTGGTTGTCACTGTAGTGATTCAGGTGTGTGTCATGTTGGTTGTCACTGTAGTGATTCAGGTGTGTGTCATGTTGGTTGTCACTGTAGTGATTCAGACGTGTGTCATGTTGGTTGTCACTGTAGTGATTCAGACGTGTGTCATGTTGGTTGTCACTGTAGTGATTCAGGTGTGTGTCATGTTGGTTGTCACTGTAGTGATTCAGGTGTGTCATGTTGGTTGTCACTAGTGATTCAGGTGTGTGTCATGTTGGTTGTCACTGTAGTGATTCAGGTGTGTGTCATGTTGGTTGTCACTGTAGTGATTCAGGTGTGTCATGTTGGTTGTCACTGTAGTGATTCAGGTGTGTGTCATGTTGGTTGTCACTGTAGTGATTCAGGTGTGTGTCATGTTGGTTGTCACTGTAGTGATTCAGGTGTGTGTCATGTTGGTTGTCACTGTAGTGATTCAGGTGTGTCATGTTGGTTGTCACTGTAGTGATTCAGGTGTGTGTCATGTTGGTTGTCACTGTAGTGATTCAGGTGTGTGTCATGTTGGTTGTCACTGTAGTGATTCAGGTGTGTCATGTTGGTTGTCACTGTAGTGATTCAGGTGTGTGTCATGTTGGTTGTCACTGTAGTGATTCAGGTGTGTGTCATGTTGGTTGTCACTGTAGTGATTCAGGTGTGTCATGTTGGTTGTCACTGTAGTGATTCAGGTGTGTGTCATGTTGGTTGTCACTGTAGTGATTCAGGTGTGTCATGTTGGTTGTCACTGTAGTGATTCAGGTGTGTGTCATGTTGGTTGTCACTGTAGTGATTCAGGTGTGTGTCATGTTGGTTGTCACTGTAGTGATTCAGGTGTGTGTCATGTTGGTTGTCACTGTAGTGATTCAGGTGTGTCATGTTGGTTGTCACTGTAGTGATTCAGGTGTGTGTCATGTTGGTTGTCACTGTAGTGATTCAGGTGTGTGTCATGTTGGTTGTCACTGTAGTGATTCAGGTGTGTGTCATGTTGGTTGTCACTGTAGTGATTCAGGTGTGTGTCATGTTGGTTGTCACTGTAATGATTCAGGCGTGTGTCATGTTGGTTGTCACTGTATTGATTCAGGTGTGTGTCATGTTGGTTGTCACTGTAGTGATTCAGGTGTGTGTCATGTTGGTTGTCACTGTAGTGATTCAGGTGTGTGTCATGTTGGTTGTCACTGTAGTGATTCAGGCGTGTGTCATGTTGGTTGTCACTGTAGTGATTCAGGCGTGTGTCATGTTGGTTGTCACTGTAGTGATTCAGGCGTGTGTCATGTTGGTTGTCACTGTAATGATTCAGGCGTGTGTCATGTTGGTTGTCACTGTAGTGATTCAGGTGTGTGTCATGTTGGTTGTCACTGTAGTGATTCAGGTGTGTCATGTTGGTCGCTGGAGAATCATGTTGTAATCAGAGGTTCTTTATCTCTTCAGGCAAAACCAAACTTTTTGATTATGCATTCAAATTTCTTCCTGACTATAGCTCACCAGTTGTCCCATGATCCTCTCTGTTCTACCTGGCTGCCTGTAGCTCACCAGTTGTCCCATGATCCTCTCTGTTCTACCTGGCTGCCTGTAGCTCACCAGTTGTCCCATGATCCTCTCTGTTCTACCTGGCTGCCTGTAGCTCACCAGTTGTCCCATGATCCTCTCTGTTCTACCTGGCTACCTGTAGCTCACCAGTTGTCCCATGATCCTCTCTGTTCTACCTGGCTGCCTGTAGCTCACCAGTTGTCCCATGATCCTCTCTGTTCTACCTGGCTGCCTGTAGCTCACCAGTTGTCCCATGATCCTCTCTGTTCTAGATCATATGTTCAGAGAAGAATACCTGGAAGAAGATGAGGAACCACCTTTGCTGCTCAGCTCTTGTCCTTTTCACGGTACGTTTCTTTGTGTGTGTGTTTGTGTGTGTGTGTATGTGAGAGAGACGTGTGTGTGTGTGTGTCTCATTATTTGTGTCACTGATCTGTGTGTATTCCAGGTGTTTTGCTCTGGAGGGACTGTAGCCGTGCAGTGTGTCTGGGGGGAGGGGTGTGTGTGTCTGGGGTGCCCCAGTGGCCAGGAGCCAATCAAGGTAGGACACCTAACTCACCTCTCATTACCCTGTCATCCTAACTCACCTCTCATTACCCTGTCATCCTAACTCACCTCTCATTACCCTGTCATCCTAACTCACCTCTCATTACCCTGTCATCCTAACTCACCTCTCATTACCCTGTCATCCTAACTCACCTCTCATTACCCTGTCATCCTAACTCACCTCTCATTACCCTGTCATCCTAACTCACCTCTCATTACCCTGTCATCCTAACTCACCTCTCATTACCCTGTCATCCTAACTCACCTCTCATTACCCTGTCATTCTAACTCACCTCTCATTACCCTGTCATCCTAACTCACCTCTCATTACCCTGTCATCCTAACTCACCTCTCATTACCCTGTCATCCTAACTCACCTCTCATTACCCTGTCATTCTAACTCACCTCTCATTACCCTGTCATCCTAACTCACCTCTCATTACCCTGTCATCCTAACTCACCTCTCATTACCCTGTCATCCTAACTCCTGAACCACCATCGATCCCTCTACAACTACATCACCAGAATCAATCCTTCTGTCAACAGAGGCCACATCTATTTTTGTTACCTCTCTCCTCTTTCTGTTATCTCTCCCCTCTTTCTTCTCTCTTCTCTTTCTCCTCTCTCCTCTCTTCTCTTTCTCCTCTCTCCTCTCTTCTCTTCTCCTCTTTCTCCTCTCTTCTCTTTCTCCTCTCTCCACTTTCTCCTCTCTTCTCTTTCTTCTCTCTCCTCTTTCTCCTACCTCTCTCCTCTTTCTCTTCTCCTCTTTCTCCTCTCTTCTCTTCTCCTCTCTCCTCTTTCTCCTCTCCCCTTTCTGCTCTCTCCTCTTTCTGCTCTCTCCTCTTTCTGCTCTCTTCTCTTTCTCATCTCTCCTCTTTCTCCTCTCTTCTCTTTCCTCTTTCTCCTCTCTTCTCTTCTCATCTCTCTTTCTCCTCTCTTCTCTTTCTCCTCTCTCCTCTTTCTCCTCTCTTCTCTTTCTCCTCTCTCCTCTTTCTCCTCTCTTCTCTTTCTCCTCTCTCCTCTTTCTCCTCTCTTCTCTTTCTCCTCTCTCCTCTCTTCTCTTTCTCCTCTCTCCTCTCTTCTCCTCTTTCTCCTCTCTTCTCTTTCTCCTCTCTTCTCTTTCTCCTCTCCTCTTTCTCCTACCTCTCTACTCTTTCTCTTCTCCTCTTTCTCCTCTCCTCTCCTCTCTTTTCTTTCTCCTCTCCTCTTTCTGCTCTCTCCTCTTTCTGCTCTCTCCTCTTTCTGCTCTCTTCTCCTCTCTCCTCTTTCTGCTCTCTTCTCTTCACCTCTTTCTCCTCTCTTCTCTTCTCCTCTTTCCTCTTTCTCCTCTCTTCTCTTCTCATCTCTCCTCTTTCTCCTCTCTTCTCTTTCTCCTCTCTCCTCTTTCTCCTCTCTTCTCTTTCTCCTCTCTTCTCTTTCTCCTCTCTCCTCTTTCTCCTCTCTCCTCGTTCTCCTCTCTTCTCTTTCTCCTCTTTCTCCTCTCTCCTCTTTCACCTCTCATTTCCCTGTCATCCTAACTCACCTCTCATTACCCTGTCATCCTAACTCACCTCTCATTACCCTGTCATCCTAACTCACCTCTCATTACCCTGTCATCCTAACTCACCTCTCATTACCCTGTCATCCTAACTCACCTCTCATTACCCTGTCATCCTAACTCACCTCTCATTACCATGTCATCCTAACTCACCTCTCATTACCCTGTCATCCTAGCTCACCTCTCATACCCTGTCATCCTAACTCACCTCTCATTACCCTGTCATCCTAACTCACCTCTCATTACCCTGTCATCCTAGCTCACCTCTCATTACCCTGTCATCCTAACTCACCTCTAATTACCCTGTCATCCTAACTCACCTCTCATTACCCTGTCATCCTAACTCACCTCTCATTACCCTGTCATCCTAACTCACCTCTCATTACCCTGTCATCCTAACTCACCTCTCATTACCCTGTCATCCTAGCTCACCTCTCATTACCCTGTCATCCTAACTCACCTCTCATTACCCTGTCATCCTAACTCACCTCTCATTACCCTGTCATCCTAACTCACCTCTCATTACCCTGTCATCCTAACTCACCTCTCATTACCCTGTCATCCTAACTCACCTCTCATTTCCCTGTCATCCTAACTCCTGAACCACCATCGATCCCTCTACAACTACATCACCAGAATCGATCCTTCTGTCAACAGAGGCCACATCTATTTCTGTTACCTCTCTCCTCTTTCTGTTACCTCTCCCCTCTTTCTTCTCTCTCCTCTTTCTCTTTCTCCTCTCTCCACTTTCTCCTCTCTTCTCTTTCTTCTCTCTCCTCTTTCTCCTACCTCTCTCCTCTTTCTCTTCTCCTCTTTCTCTTCTCCTCTCTTCTCTTCTCCTCTCTCCTCTTTCTCCTCTCCCCTTTCTGCTCTCTCCTCTTTCTCATCTCTTCTCTTTCTCCTCTCTCCTCTTTCTCCTCTCTTCTCTTCTCCTCTCTCCTCTTTCTCCTCTCTTCTCTTCTCATCTCTCCTCTTTCTCCTCTCTCCTCTTTCTCCTCTTTCTCCTCTCTTCTCTTTCCTCTTTCTCCTCTCTCCTCTTTCTCATCTCTCCTCTTTCTCCTCTCTCCTCTTTCTCCTCTTTCTCCTCTCTTCTCTTTCCTCTTTCTCCTCTCTCCTCTTTCTCATCTCTCCTCTTTCTCCTCTCTTCTCTTTCTCCTCTCTCCTCTTTCTCCTCTCTTCTCTTTCTCCTCTCTCCTCTTTCTCATCTCTTCTCTTCTCCTCTTTCCTCTTTATCCTCTCTCCTTTTCTCTCTAGATGGAAGTCATGTGTATCTCCCCACTGGGTACAGATGCCAATTCAACGTCTCTTCTACATTGGTTCAACCTAATTTAGTTGAAATGACGGTGAAACAACGTTGATTCAACCAGTGTTCCCAGTGGGTCTGCTCTTATTTTAGATAAGACCAATATACAGATGTAGGATCTTCATTTGATCACTCTTTTGTTGATGAGCTTTGTGATTTACATAAATTCACTGAAAACCCGCACTAACACACGGTTATATTAACACTATTGCGTTTTTCATGTATAGTAGCATACTTTTGTCCAGCTAATAGCCTAACCACTGATCAAGCAACATTATGGACTAAACATTCAAATCCTGTTGCTACAGGATTATTTTGCTATGACAGTACTGATACCAGTACTATACCAAACCAGTTACTGGTCAGATTAAGGTCCCACATCAGTACTATATCGTTTTTTATTTGTTGATATATACCAAACCAGTCATATACTTCTGTTTTATTTTTAGATATGGCAAACTGATACAATATATATATATATATACAGTATATTATACATTTATATATATATATATATATATGTATATATATACAGTATATTATACATTTATATATATATATATATATATACAGTATATTTATATATATACAGTATATTTATATATATTCATATATATACAGTATATTTATATATATTCATATATATACAGTATATTTATATATATTCGTATATATACAGTATATTTATATATATTCATATATATACAGTATATGTCTCTGCACAATTTCATATGAAACCGAAAAATAGGTAATGTATCTTAGTTCCTGCCCAGAACGGCGGTGTTAGTTATTTTGGAACATCTTATTGAACACAGAACCACATGTGACTGTAGTGTATGTGTGTAATTACAGTGGTTCATCTACTCTGTTCTGAGATGTGAAGATTTGTTCTCCTGCCAGGCTTGCGGGCAGGTCGAGGGACCAGGCGAGGTGGTGCAATGTCAGTCTTGTCCAGCGGGCACGTTTTCAGACGACTATGACTCTGATCAGTGCCGCCCACACTCCTCCTGCGGGGTCCTCAACAAAAAGGTTGTGACCTCTGGTACATCACACTCTGACGCTGTCTGCGGAGACTGTCTGTCTGGGTATGTATCCCCATACTGCCCTCTCCCTGTACCTCAATATGGAGAGACTGTAACTACCCTCTCCCTGTACCTCAATATGGGGAGACCGTAACTACCCTCTCCCTGTACCTCAATATGGGGAGACCGTAACTACCCTTTCCCTGTACCTCAATATGGGGAGACGGTAACTACCCTCTCCCTGTACCTCAATATGGGGACACCGTAACTACCCTCTCCCTGTACCTCAATATGGGGAGACCGTAACTACCCTCTCCCTGTACCTCAATATGGGGAGACCGTAACTACCCTCTCCCTGTACCTCAATATGGGGAGACCGTAACTACCCTCTCCCTGTACCTCAATATGGGGAGACCGTAACTACCCTCTCCCTGTACCTCAATATGGGGAGACCGTAACTACCCTCTCCGTGTACCTCAATATGGGGAGACCGAAACTACCCTCTCCCTGTACCTCAATATGGGGAGACCGTAACTACCCTCTCCCTGTACCTCAATATGGGGAGACCGTAACTACCCTCTCCCTGTACCTCAATATGGGGAGACCGTAACTACCCTCTCCCTGTACCTCAATATGGGGAGACCGTAACTACCCTCTCCCTGTACCTCAATATGGGGAGACCGTAACTACCCTCTCCCTGTACCTCAATATGGGGAGACCGTAACTACCCTCTCCCTGTACCTCAATATGGGGAGACCGTAACTACCTCTCCCTGTACCTCAATATGGGGAGACCGTAACTACCCTCTCCCTGTGTACTACCCTCTCCCTGTGTACTACCCTCTCCCTGTGTACTACCCTCTCCCTGTGTACTACCCTCTCCCTGTGTACTACCCTCTCCCTGTGTACTACCCTCTCCCTGTGTACTACCCTCTCCCTGTGTACTACCCTCTCCCTGTGTACCTCAATATGGGGAGACCGTAACTACCCTCTCCCTGTGTACTACCCTCTCCCTGTGTACTACCCTCTCCCTGTGTACTACCCTCTCCCTGTGTACTACCCTCTCCCTGTGTACTACCCTCTCCCTGTGTACTACCCTCTCCCTGTGTACTACCCTCTCCCTGTGTACTACCCTCTCCCTGTGTACCTCAATATGGGGAGACCGTAACTACCCTCTCCCTGTGTACTACCCTCTCCCTGTGTACTACCCTCTCCCTGTGTACTACCCTCTCCCTGTGTACTACCCTCTCCCTGTGTACTACCCTCTCCCTGTGTACTACCCTCTCCCTGTGTACTACCCTCTCCCTGTGTACTACCCTCTCCCTGTGTACTACCCTCTCCCTGTGTACTACCCTCTCCCTGTGTACTACCCTCTCCCTGTGTACTACCCTCTCCCTGTGTACTACCCTCTCCCTGTGTACTACCCTCTCCCTGTGTACTACCCTCTCCCTGTGTACTACCCTCTCCCTGTGTACTACCCTCTCCCTGTGTACTACCCTCTCCCTGTGTACTACCCTCTCCCTGTGTACTACCCTCTCCCTGTGTACTACCCTCTCCCTGTGTACTACCCTCTCCCTGTGTACTACCCTCTCCCTGTGTACTACCCTCTCCCTGTGTACTACCCTCTCCCTGTGTACTACCCTCTCCCTGTGTACTACCCTCTCCCTGTGTACTACCCTCTCCCTGTGTACTACCCTCTCCCTGTGTACTACCCTCTCCCTGTGTACTACCCTCTCCCTGTGTACTACCCTCTCCCTGTGTACTACCCTCTCCCTGTGTACTACCCTCTCCCTGTGTACTACCCTCTCCCTGTGTACTACCCTCTCCCTGTGTACTACCCTCTCCCTGTGTACTACCCTCTCCCTGTGTACTACCCTCTCCCTGTGTACTACCCTCTCCCTGTGTACTACCCTCTCCCTGTGTACTACCCTCTCCCTGTGTACTACCCTCTCCCTGTGTACTACCCTCTCCCTGTGTACTACCCTCTCCCTGTGTACTACCCTCTCCCTGTGTACTACCCTCTCCCTGTGTACTACCCTCTCCCTGTGTACTACCCTCTCCCTGTGTACTACCCTCTCCCTGTGTACTACCCTCTCCCTGTGTACTACCCTCTCCCTGTGTACTACCCTCTCCCTGTGTACTACCCTCTCCCTGTGTACTACCCTCTCCCTGTGTACTACCCTCTCCCTGTGTACTACCCTCTCCCTGTGTACTACCCTCTCCCTGTGTACTACCCTCTCCCTGTGTACTACCCTCTCCCTGTGTACTACCCTCTCCCTGTGTACTACCCTCTCCCTGTGTACTACCCTCTCCCTGTGTACTACCCTCTCCCTGTGTACTACCCTCTCCCTGTGTACTACCCTCTCCCTGTGTACTACCCTCTCCCTGTGTACTACCCTCTCCCTGTGTACTACCCTCTCCCTGTGTACTACCCTCTCCCTGTGTACTACCCTCTCCCTGTGTACTACCCTCTCCCTGTGTACTACCCTCTCCCTGTGTACTACCCTCTCCCTGTGTACTACCCTCTCCCTGTGTACTACCCTCTCCCTGTGTACTACCCTCTCCCTGTGTACTACCCTCTCCCTGTGTACTACCCTCTCCCTGTGTACTACCCTCTCCCTGTGTACCTCAATATGGGGAGACCGTAACTACCCTCTCCCTGTGTACTACCCTCTCCCTGTGTACTACCCTCTCCCTGTGTACTACCCTCTCCCTGTGTACTACCCTCTCCCTGTGTACTACCCTCTCCCTGTGTACTACCCTCTCCCTGCGTACTACCCTCTCCCTGCGTACTACCCTCTCCCTGTGTACTACCCTCTCCCTGTGTACTACCCTCTCCCTGCGTACTACCCTCTCCCTGCGTACTACCCTCTCCCTGTGTACTACCCTCTCCCTGTGTACTACCCTCTCCCTGCGTACTACCCTCTCCCTGTGTACTACCCTCTCCCTGTGTACTACCCTCTCCCTGTGTACTACCCTCTCCCTGTGTACTACCCTCTCCCTGTGTACTACCCTCTCCCTGTGTACTACCCTCTCCCTGTGTACTACCCTCTCCCTGTGTACTACCCTCTCCCTGTGTACTACCCTCTCCCTGTGTACTACCCTCTCCCTGTGTACTACCCTCTCCCTGTGTACTACCCTCTCCCTGTGTACTACCCTCTCCCTGTGTACTACCCTCTCCCTGTGTACTACCCTCTCCCTGTGTACTACCCTCTCCCTGTGTACTACCCTCTCCCTGTGTACTACCCTCTCCCTGTGTACTACCCTCTCCCTGTGTACTACCCTCTCCCTGTGTACTACCCTCTCCCTGTGTACTACCCTCTCCCTGTGTACTACCCTCTCCCTGTGTACTACCCTCTCCCTGTGTACTACCCTCTCCCTGTGTACTACCCTCTCCCTGTGTACTACCCTCTCCCTGTGTACTACCCTCTCCCTGTGTACTACCCTCTCCCTGTGTACCTCAATATGGGGAGACCGTAACTACCCTCTCCCTGTGTACTACCCTCTCCCTGTGTACTACCCTCTCCCTGTGTACTACCCTCTCCCTGTGTACTACCCTCTCCCTGTGTACTACCCTCTCCCTGTGTACTACCCTCTCCCTGTGTACTACCCTCTCCCTGTGTACTACCCTCTCCCTGTGTACTACCCTCTCCCTGTGTACTACCCTCTCCCTGTGTACTACCCTCTCCCTGCGTACTACCCTCTCCCTGCGTACTACCCTCTCCCTGTGTACTACCCTCTCCCTGTGTACTACCCTCTCCCTGCGTACTACCCTCTCCCTGCGTACTACCCTCTCCCTGTGTACTACCCTCTCCCTGTGTACTACCCTCTCCCTGCGTACTACCCTCTCCCTGTGTACTACCCTCTCCCTGTGTACTACCCTCTCCCTGTGTACTACCCTCTCCCTGTGTACTACCCTCTCCCTGTGTACTACCCTCTCCCTGTGTACTACCCTCTCCCTGTGTACTACCCTCTCCCTGTGTACTACCCTCTCCCTGTGTACTACCCTCTCCCTGTGTACTACCCTCTCCCTGTGTACTACCCTCTCCCTGTGTACTACCCTCTCCCTGTGTACTACCCTCTCCCTGTGTACTACCCTCTCCCTGTGTACTACCCTCTCCCTGTGTACTACCCTCTCCCTGTGTACTACCCTCTCCCTGTGTACTACCCTCTCCCTGTGTACCTCAATATATACCAAACAAGTGCAACAAGCATGTTTTTTCTTCCTAAAAATTTAATGACTAAAATGTAAATATAACATGGGACCATGAAATGAATACACTGCTATGATAACATGGCATTGTTGTGATATGAATACTGTTTGGTGCCTGTAGGTTCCATCCCACCGCTGGGAGGACAGCCTCCGCCCTGACCTGTGTGAGAGGTGAGTGTGGGCAGAATCAACATCACGCCAACAAATAGTCATCTACTGTGATTATGTTTCCACTGGTGGAATAATGGTTTTAACAGGGTCATATTCCCCCCCCCCCCACCCCAATGTTTCTCTCTGTCCTTCCCAAAACCCTAGCTCCCCCTTATCTCTCCCCAGCCCCCCCTGCCCAGTCTACCCACGTGCGTGCGGTGCGTACGGTAGGTAAGGGTGTGGCGGGCAGTGGCGGCCTGCCGGTGAACGGTACGGCAGTGCGGAGCCCGGAGGAGAAGAGTACAGAGTATGCAGTGTTCGTCCTGGTGCCAATCTTCTGTGTGATGGGGCTCCTGGGGATCCTCATCTGTAACATCCTCAAGAAGAAAGGATACAACTGTACCGCTGAGAAGGAGGGAGGAGACGAGGAGAATGCCACACCACAGAAAGAGGGTGAGAGAGAAAGAGAGACAGAGAGACAGAGAGAGAGAGACAGAGAGAGGGTGAGAGAGATAGAGAGAGAGACAGAGAGAGAGGGTGAGAGAGGGATAGATAGACAGAGAGAGAGGGAGAGAGAGACAGAGAGACAGAGAGAGAGAGGGAGAGAGAGACAGAGAGACAGAGAGAGAGAGGGAGAGGGAGAGAGAGACAGAGGGAGAGAGAGACAGAGGGAGAGAGAGACAGAGGGAGAGAGAGACAGAGGGAGAGAGAGACAGAGGGAGAGAGAGACAGAGGGAGAGAGAGACAGAGGGAGAGAGAGACAGAGGGAGAGAGAGACAGAGGGAGAGAGAGACAGAGGGAGAGAGAGAGACAGAGGGAGAGAGAGAGACAGAGGGAGAGAGAGAGACAGAGGGAGAGAGAGAGACAGAGGGAGAGAGAGAGACAGAGGGAGAGAGAGAGACAGAGGGAGAGAGAGAGACAGAGGGAGAGAGAGAGACAGAGGGAGAGAGAGAGACAGAGGGAGAGAGAGACAGAGGGAGAGAGAGACAGAGGGAGAGAGAGACAGAGGGAGAGAGAGACAGAGGGAGAGAGAGACAGAGGGAGAGAGAGACAGAGGGAGAGAGAGACAGAGGGAGAGAGAGACAGAGGGAGAGAGAGACAGAGGGAGAGAGAGACAGAGGGAGAGAGACGGAGGGAGAGAGACGGAGGGAGAGAGACGGAGAGAGAGAGACGGAGAGAGAGACAGAGAGAGAGGGAGAGAGAGACCGAGAGAGACGGAGAGAGAGGGCGAGAGAGGGAGAGAGAGAGAGAGACAGACAGAGAGAGAGAGATTAATAGAACAATCCTTTGGTTTTCAGATGTAAGAATGTTTTTTAAACCTCCTCACCTTCAGTTACATTGACATGTCTTGGTTATAGAGCCTTTCACCTTTCACCTTCCTAAATCCATCCTGAATCCACATGTCCAGTAGGATCAAGATAATCCTGAAAAACTGTCCTAATCACTACATTTGAGTTTTAAATAACGCAAAATCGACATTCAAGCCTGATTGGATTACCAAATCCTTAACCCTATCCGGAGAATCACAATCAAATTTTACAGTTTTGAAAAACCCCAATTCTAACATTTAATCCTATCCGATTGCTGACATCTTCTCAGTTAACATTTGAAATCTGTCCCTGGACAGTAAACCTGAATCAGACTCACTGTTTCAGATCTGACAGATTTAGACGTAAGGGGATCCACATGGGCGCCACACGTCCTGTCACACACTGGGAAGCAGCGCTCTACAGAACACAAGGAGGGTCCTGAATAAACACACTGATATCTCTCTAAGGGCAGTGATGTAGGTCCTCTGATACAGACAATAGCTACACCTCTCACAATCACACAATCACAATCAAATCCCATTTTTCTTTCAGCCCTTTTTCGTAGACAGTAGTCATGTTAGACTATAAGCCATGTAAAGAGGGTGTGGTGGTGGGAACTAATAACTCTGACGCAAAGGGAACAGTACACATTCTAATCCCCTAAAGATCAGATGGAATTCCATAACACACACACACACACACACACACACACACACACACACACACACACACACACACACACACACACACACACACACACACACACACACACACACACACACACACACACACACACACACACACACACACACACACACACACTCTCCCAATCTGGTTGGCATTGCCTTTGTATCTCTTGCTCCGCTTTGATGCATAATGATCACAGTGAGGGGAGAGTGTATCTTGATTTGATTGTGTGTGTGTGTGTGTGTGTGTGTGTGTGTGTGTGTGTGTGCATCTGTAAGTGTGTTTGTGCCACCAGGTGTGTTTGATGACACAGCTGTCTCTACAATAAGGCCTGGCCTTACAGCGTCGTCTCCGTTGGCGACTGTTTATGTTTCCTGTTGCTGTTGCATGCTTACCTCAGCTACACTGTCACACCAGGGCTGGACTTGTTTATCTTGTTTTCTCTCTCTTCCTGTCTGATGTCGTGTCTCAGTCTCCATCTCCTTGTGAAACAGTAGCTGCCCTGTAGCATGGAGAAACTCCCTCTCGCCCTCCCCTCCTGCTTCTCTCCCTCTCGCCCTCCCCTCCTGCTTCTCTCCCTCTCGCCCTCCCCTCCTGCTTCTCTCCCTCTCGCCCTCCCCTCCTGCTTCTCTCCCTCTCGCCCTCCCCTCCTGCTTCTCTCCCTCTCGCCCTCCCCTCCTGCTTCTCTCCCTCCCCTCCTGCTTCTCTCCCTCTCGCCCTCCCCTCCTGCTTCTCTCCCTCTCGCCCTCCCCTCCTGCTTCTCTCCCTCTCGCCCTCCCCTCCTGCTTCTCTCCCTCTCGCCCTCCCCTCCTGCTTCTCTCCCTCTCGCCCTCCCCTCCTGCTTCTCTCCCTCTCGCCCTCCCCTCTTGCTTCTCTCCCTCTCGCCCTCCCCTCTTGCTTCTCTCCCTCTCGCTCTCCCCTCCTGCTTCTCTCCCTCTCGCCCTCCCCTCCTGCCCTCCCCTCCTGCTTCTCTCCCTCTCGCTCTCCCCTCCTGCTTCTCTCCCTCTCTACGAGGAACAAGACACTATCAGTCTATCTCTCCTTTCCCAGATCAATTATTCAATAATGTCTCCTCTCCTTTCCTCTTCCTCATATCACCCACTTCTCCTTTCCTTTCCTCTCCCATCTCTCTCTCTCTCTCTTTCTCTCTCTCTCTCGCTCTCTCTCTCTGTCAATTCAATTCAATAAGGGGCTTTATTGGCATGGGAAACATGTGTTAACATTGCCAAAGCAAGTGAGGTAGATAATATACAAAAGTGAAATAAACAATACAAATTAACAGTAAACATTACACATACAGAAGTTTCAAAACAAGAAAGACATTACAAATGTCATATTATATATATACAGTGTTGTAACAATGTACAAATGGTTAAAGCACACAAGTTAAAATAAATAAGCATAAATATGGGTTGTATTTACAATGGTGTTTGTTCTTCACTGGTTGCCCTTTTCTTGTGGCAACAGGTCACAAATCTTGCTGCTGTGATGGCACACTGTGGAATTTCACCCAGTAGATATGGGAGTTTATCAAAATCTGTCTCTCTCTCTCTTTCCTTCTCTCTCTCTCTGTCTCTCTTTCCTTCTCTCTGTCTCTCTCTCTCTCCTTTCTTCTCTCTCTCTCTCTCTCTGTCTCTCTTTCCTTCTTTCTCTCTCTGAATCTCTCTCTTTTCTTCTCTCTCTCTATTTCTCTCTCTCTCTCTCTGTCTTTCTCTGTCTCTCTCTTTCCTTCTCTCTGTCTCTCTCTCTCTCTCTGTCTCTCTCTCTCTTTTCTTCTCTCTCTCTCTCTCTCTGTCTCTTTCTCTGTCTCTCTCTTTCCTTTTCTCTCTCCATCTTACACCAGCACTTTACTCATTAATGTATGTGTGTGTGACACGTTCTCTTCTGTCAGTTCTCTTTTAACCTCCACTTACACAGATAACACTCATTTGAGAGCACGGGGTTGTACAAGCTATACAGAATACATATATGTGGATTGTATTTGTAGATCTATGGCTTTGGGTAAAGTATTGAGAAGTAGTGTGGTCGTGTTAGTCTACACTCCCTGCGCCACAAAGATAGGCTGACTCAGGCTGCTGCAGAAGTACCATTGTTCACGGAGACCAAATGTCACGTGAAGCTATTGTTGTGGAACAAAGACAGACAGACAGACAGACAGACAGACAGACAGACAGACAGACAGACAGACAGACAGACAGACAGACAGACAGACAGACAGACAGGCAGGCAGGCAGGCAGGCAGACAGACAGACAGACAGAGTGCGTTAGCTATTCTAGTGCCTCCATCTGTTCGCTCCTTGCATCTATACAGAGACACAGAGACAGAGACAGAGAGACAGAGAGAGAGAGACAGAGAGAGAGAGACAGAGAGAGAGCGACAGAGAGAGACACATAGAGAGACACAGAGAAACAGAGAGAGACACAGAGAGAGAGACAGTGAGAGAGAGAGACAGAGAGAGAGAGAGAGAGACAGACAGAGAGAGAGAATAGTTGAGAACCAGGGAGATTTAGCTAGCTTAATCAGCTCTGTTGGTGTACACAGCCCTAAAGTTCTCTGACATACCATCCCACTGACGTCTCTATCCAGTCACTCAAACACACATCACATATTCACACAGGGAGAGTCTCTCATTTCCATAGCTTTTTCTTTATTGAGTTGAGAAGACATTTTGGTTAAATTCCCTGTGGAATTGTTTATTATTTCTAAGATGAATCCCAGTGTTGTCCCTATTTAGTTCTCTAGTAGACTACTTTCAAATGGCCTGTCATTATCTCTGGGTAGTCAAATACTAACAGTAATGTTGAATCTTTCTCTCCCTATATCCCCCCCCCCCCTTCTCCTCTCTCTCTCTCTCCCTCCCTCTCTTTCTCCCCCACTCTCTCTGTAGGTAACGGTTGTCCCTACGTCGTAGACGACACTAATGAAGACACCATCAGCGTTCTGGTACGCCTCATCACAGAGAAGAAAGGTACCAGTCCCTTTATGATGATGTCAATACTTCTTCTGATTTCATAGGCCTGATCCTATCCGAGCCCTTCATCAGTTGTGTGTTTGGAGAACCGAAGCAAAACACGATATGTGTAAGCTCTTCTATGCCCATTATAAGGCCAGGTTAAGCCATGTTACTTCCTCCTATACAGTGTCTTCAGATCTGCGAACACAGAAAGACGGCTCTGCTAAGTGAAACCACTAACTGCCTCAATATGACATAGTAGCCTATTAATTTCCCTGCTGTGGGACTCTAACACTATTGATTGAGTTACTGCGGTGAGTGCGGTCATCACACTTCATTTGATTTCCCTAAGGAATCCCCACTGCTGTGTGTGTGTGTGTGTGTGTGTGTGTGTGTGTGTGTGTGTGTAATCATTCATGCAGCTGTTTTCTGTAGTATTTGCTGAAGTGCTGTATGTGTTTTAGAGAATGCTGCTGCCCTGGAGGAGCTGCTACTGGAGTACGAGAGTAAACAGATGGACATCAGCAAAGCCTCCTCAATCAAGTGAGAACCCTGCCGAGACAATACATACCTTAAACAGTGTTCTGCTCAGTCGTACTGCTGAAGGGTGAGAGAAATTACTGTATATATGAATGGACAAAAGCCATCGATCACACCATCGATCATTCCTATATAAGGGTTGCAAAGTTACCGGAATCTTCAGTAATTTTGGTAATTACTAGAACATCTATTGTAACTTTGGTAAATTACACTTGAATAACTTTCCCACCAGTTTGATGCCAAAACATTAGCAACAAATATATTTTGACATAGTAAAGTAAATAAAAGTGTGTAAAAAATATATTTCATGCTGAAATCCTCATATTAAACACCAAAGGTTATTCACTATATTGATGGTTCATATATTGATGGTTCATATATTGACGTTCATATATTTCATATATTGTACATGTGATAAGACACACAGAGGGCCAGAGATTATTAGACACCTGTGATAATCTGAAGTACCCAAAAGGGACCACTAGATGTATTGTGATAGATTACATAAAATCCTTGAAAGATACCACAATTCTGGTAGTTTACTGGTAAACTTTTGAACGTTTCAGGTAATATACCCTCCCTTTGTGATAGATTACACAAAATATATAGACATATTGTGATAGATTACACAAAATATATAGATGAATTGTGATAGATTACACAAAATATATAGATGTCTTGTGATAGATTACACAAAATATATAGATGAATTGTGATAGATTACACAAAATATATAGATGAATTGTGATAGATTACACAAAACATATAGATGAATTGTGATAGATTACACAAAACATATAGATGAATTGTGATAGATTACACAAAATATATAGATGAATTGTGATAGATTACACAAAATATATAGATGAATTGTGATAGATTACACAAAATATATAGATGTATTGTGATAGATTACACAAAATATATAGATGAATTGTGATAGATTACACAAAATATATAGATGAATTGTGATAGATTACACAAAATATATAGATGAATTGTGATAGATTACACAAAATATATAGATGAATTGTGATAGATTACACAAAATATATAGATGAATTGTGATAGATTACACAAAATATATAGATGAATTGTGATAGATTACACAAAATATATAGATGAATTGTGATAGATTACACAAAATATATAGATGAATTGTGATAGATTACACAAAATCCTTGAAAGACCAAAATTCTGGTAGTTTACTGGTAAATGTAGACAGTTTCCAGTAACATTTCCTCCCTTTGCGACCCTATGTGAAGACTCAATAACATCTAATCAAATGAAGTCAGTTAAAATGGTGTCTCACGGAGACAATGACAAGCACAGTTTGAGCCACTCCAGGAAGTGACGTCTCAGTGCTGCCCCACTCCAATTTGCTTACCGACCCAATAGGTCCACAGACGACGCAATCGCAACCACACTGCACACTGCCCTAACCCATCTGGACAAGAGGAATACCCATGTGAGAATGCTGTTCATCGATTACAGCTCAGCATTTAACACCATAGTACCCTCCAAACTCGTCATCAAGCTCGAGACCCTGGGCCTCGACCCCGCCCTGTGCAACTGGGTCCTGGACTTCCTGACGGGCCGCCCCCAGGTGGTGAGGGTAGGTAACAACATCTCCACCCCGCTGATCCTCAACACTGGGGCCCCACAAGGGTGCGTTCTGAGCCCTCTCCTGTACTCCCTGTTCACCCACGACTGCGTGGCCATGCACGCCTCCAACTCAATCATCAAGTTTGCGGACGACACTACAGTGGTAGGCTTGATTACCAACAACGACGAGACGGCCTACAGGGAGGAGGTGAGGGCCCTCGGAGTGTGGTGTCAGGAAAATAACCTCACACTCAACGTCAACAAAACAAAGGAGATGATTGTGGACTTCAGGAAACAGCAGAGGGAGCTCCCCCCTATCCACATCGACGGGTCAGTAGTGGAGAAGGTGGAAAGTTTTAAGTTCCTCGGTGTACACATCACGGACAAACTGAATTGGTCCACCCACACAGACAGCGTTGTGAAGAAGGCGCAGCAGCGCCTCTTCAACCTCAGGAGGCTGAAGAAATTCGGCTTGTCACCAAAAGCACTCACAAACTTCTACAGATGCACAATCGAGAGCATCCTGTCGGGCTGTATCACCGCCTGGTACGGCAACTGCTCCGCACACAACCGTAAGGCTCTCCAGAGGGTAGTGAGGTCGGCAGAACGCATCACCCGGGGCAAACTACCTGCCCTCCAGGACACCTACACCACCCAATGTCACAGGAAGGCCATAAAGATCATCAAGGACAACAACCACCCAAGCCACTACCTGTTCACCCCGCTATCATCCAGAAGGCGAGGTCAGTACAGGTGCATCCAAGCAGGGACCGAGAGACTGAAAAACAGCTTCTATCTCAAGGCCATCAGACTGTTAAACAGCCACCACTAACATTTAGTGGCCGCTGCCAACATACTGACTCAACTCCAGCCACTTTAATAATGGGAATTGATGGAAATTATGTAAAAATGTACCACCAGCCACTTTAAACAGTGCCACCTAATATAATGTTTACATACCCTACATTACACATCTCTTATGTATATGTATATACTGTACTCTATATCATCTACTGCATCTTGCCATCTTATGTAATACATGGACCACTAGCCACTTTAAACTATGCCACTTTATGTTTACATACCCTACAGTACTCATCTCATAGGTATATACCGTACTCTATACCATCTACTGCACCTTGCCTATGCCGTCTGTACCATCACTCATTCATATATCTTTATGTACATATTCTTTATCCCTTTACACTTGCGTGTATAAGGTAGTAGTTGCGGAATTGTTAGGTTAGATTACTTGTTGTTATTACTGCATTGTCGGAACTAGAAGCACAAGCATTTCGCTACACTCGCATTAACATCTGCTAACCATGTGTATGTGACTAATAAATTTGATTTGATTTGAGTAACTCAAATTGAAGGCCGACCGGGGTACTGCAGGCTGCCATTAATCGGGTGTCAAACTCATTCTATGGAGAGCCTAATGTCTGCTGGTTTTTGGTTTTCAAGACCTAGACAACCAGGTTACTTAGTAATCAGTGACCTTAAGTCATCAACCAAGTCCAAGGGAGGAAGGAAAACCCGCAGACACTCAGCCCTCCGTGAAACCACTTTGACACCTGTGAACTGAAGTGTCCTTATTACTTCGTCTGTGTGCCATTTTGAATTAATCAGTTCAAGGACATCTGGTGTATTAGAAGCAATTAGAGAGAGAGAGAGAACGAGAAATATATATATATATATATAGAGAGAGAGAAAAGTGGTGCAATCATCACATCACAGGTTACAGGACAGGTTACAGGACAGGGTATAGACCACAGGTTACAGGACAGGGTATAGATCACAGGTTATAGGACAGGTTACAGGACAGGGTATAGACCACAGGTTACAGGACAGGTTACAGGACAGGGTATAGACCACAGGTTACAGGACAGGTTACAGGACAGGGTATAGACCACAGGTTACAGGACAGGTTACAGGACAGGGTATAGACCACAGGTTACAGGACAGGTTACAGGACAGGGTATAGACCACAGGTTACAGGACAGGTTACAGGACAGGTTACAGGACAGGTTACAGGACAGGGTCCGTATGCTTTTTTAAATTTGAGAGCCTGAAGTTTCTTAGAGCTCCTGGTCAGTAATTGGGGAGTCCAGTGAATTTTGATTGTCCTTTATAGCTTTTTCTAATCCATTCAACTTCTCATGAATTTGGCCATGTTCTGCGTTTGTGTCAATTTGAACGGTGTTATAGAGTGTTTTAAAATGGGTTGTCCATATGTCACCATTTTGTATCGCTAATTCCTCTTGTTTCTCTCTCTCTTTATCCCTCCCATTCTCCCACCTGCTCCAGGTTTCCGGTGCTGTCTCCTCTGACTCAGTTCCTCTCCCTGCCCAGACTGTGTCCTCACCAGTCTCACCTCCACACCATCTCTGGTCTGTCTGGTCTGTCTGGCCCCCGACACGGCTACTGCTGCTCCCGCTGTGCCCAGAAGAAATGGCCCCCCATCCTGCTCGGCCCCCTCAAACCCCCACAGTCCCTCCTGTTACCCCCTCTGGACCTCCAGTCCCTACAGAAGACCCCTCTCCTGCCCCCTGTGGACACACATCACTCCACCACTAAGATCTCCCAGACCCCCAGCCCTGGGTCAGAGTCACTCCCTGAGGGGGAGTGGAGGATGCCTGGGAAGGTAACCCGGTCTGTTGGGAGGTGAGGATGGAAACACACACACACACACACTTATACACACAAACATACACACACACATTCTGTACACACATACGTATGTATACACATGCACCGTGTGCCAATCTTCTGTTTGATTGACAGGTTTCAGGTGGCTCAGATTCA
Source organism: Salvelinus alpinus (assembly GCF_045679555.1). Taxonomy (NCBI): domain Eukaryota; kingdom Metazoa; phylum Chordata; class Actinopteri; order Salmoniformes; family Salmonidae; genus Salvelinus; species Salvelinus alpinus. The sequence continues at coordinate 39,348,831 of NC_092107.1, forward strand.
GGAGCAGAGGCCTGGTTCCATGGAGATGACGCTCCGACCAGAGTTTAGTGACTCAGACTCAGTGGAAGACGTATCTCTGCTGGGGGGGAACAAGTCATCCTCATCAGCTGCCAGGGGTACACAGGAGGTGCCGGTGACTTCCTTTTCTCTTGCTAATTCTCTCGTCTTTCATTTTATTTTCACCACCTCTCTTCTTCTTCTCTCCAGTCCACTGAACATGCTGATTCTTGGAGTGCCGTTGACTTCTCCCAGGAGTCCCTGGAAAGCACACACACACACACACACACACACGCGCGCACACACACACACACACACACACACACACACACACACACACACACACACACACACACACACACAGACACACTCACACACATAGACACACTCACACACATAGACACACTCACACACATAGACACACACACACACACACACACACACACACACACACACACACACACACACACACACACACACACACACACACACACACACACACACACACACACACACACAGGAAGGCATGTTCTTCTAGTGACTGCTGAATTATGAAATAGTAACACGTTGCCTGTCATTGTGGTGTCGGGGAAGAACTCCCTCCACCACACACACACACCCTCCCTAGTTAGTCATCGGTGACAAAAACACACACGTCTAGCTCAGCACATTTAAACGTGAGACGTACATAAATCACGGTTCATTCATGGTTTGTCAATGCTGACAGTTAGTGAGGAAACTACTGACCCCTAGTGGGGATATTGGGAACACACACACACACACACACACACACACACACACACACACACACACACACACACACACACACACACACACACACACACACACACACACACACACACCACCTCTCAAGTCCGACCTGTAAGTCACATTTCCTGTGAGACAATGATCAACCATTCTAATAATGTCTCTCTCTCTCTCTCTCTCTCTCTCTCTCTCTCTCTCTCTCTCTCTCTCTCTCTCTCTCTCTCTCTCAGGTTAACAGCTAAACATTCGCAGGGATGAATGCTGGGTAAAAAATAACTCTACCTCGCTGAGCGATGGATGTTATGGGATTCCAAAGCGGTGACCAGAGAGGTTGATTATCCTCTTTGTTGGGATTTGGGAAGTTAGCCTGGGTGCTTGTTGGGAAGTTAGCCTGGGTGCTTGTTGGAAAGTTAGCCTGGGTGCTTGTTGGAAAGTTAGCCTGGGTGCTTGTTGGGAACTTAGCCTGGATGCCAGACACAGGGAAACCCTCATATTTATAACACAATCAACTTGTATTTTATCCTATTGTTGAGCAATAATCGTCTGTCTTTAGAGGCAGGGAGGAGAAGAGAGAAGGAACAACCTATTAATTAACCCAGCCGTGTGGTTGTGCTTCCATAAGACTCTGGACAGGTTGGAGGACCTTAACACTGTCTGCACTTGATACTGCAACACACACACACACACACACACACACACACACACACACACACACACACACACACACACACACACACACACACACACACACACACACACACACACACACACACACACACACACACACAATGACAAGTATTATAGAACACAACTCACATGTTTTGTCTAGATAAAACGGAATACTTTTTTTATAACAGATTTAGCTATTTAAACGATTTAGCTCGTCTTATATTTGAAGCGCTGATTAGCGGAAGTTTTAGGGCTTCTGAAGTTGTAGGTCTTCTTGATCATGTTGAATGTAGTCTCTTATCTAGCAAATAGTTGGGGGTTGAGCTCCAACATTGAGCGAGAGACATAATGATGTGCAAACAGCATGAACTACATGTTGGACTCGTCAGATCTTACAGACGGTATTTCAAGTGGAACTGACAACATTTTAGCAACATGAAATCTAATTCAGATTGGTTCATATACACCACCAGGAAGAATATGGTGCTTAAAAAATGTATAATCTAACAAGCGAATGCTTAGATATGATAATTTTCATGTTTGGTAATTACATATAGTAAGGCATTTGTAAAAATTGTATAGCAATATAGAGCCATTTGCCACACAGACCTGTCATCAATCACTTTGAACTGGACTGTGTTTACAGGCAGTAGGACCTGTCATCATTCACTTTGACCTGGACTGTGTGTTTACAGGCAGTAGGACCTGCCATCATTCACTTTGACCTGGACTGTGTGTTTACAGGCAGTAGGACCTGTCATCAATCACTTTGAACTGGACTGTGTGTTTACAGGCAGTAGGACCTGGACTGTGTGTTTACAGGCAGTAGGACCTGGACTGTGTGTGTACAGGAAGTTACAACAGTGTGACTTTAGATCAATAGAACAAAAAGCCACAAAATACACCTGAATGGATTTCTATAAATATGTCAACACCACGGGAGTCCTCTTACATCTGGGAACGTTACAGTCCTAATGATCAAACAACCATGAAAAGGCAGGCTCTCTTTCCCTACATGCACTTCAACAACAAGATCAATAGCTAATGCTAGCCAGTGCAAGGTCAGCTACAATCTAACGAAGGAACATTAGATAACCCCTCTCAAGCTTTTTCAGCTAGTTGACCGTCAAAATTGCACTGAGAAACGATGAGAAATAGAAAGTAGTCTGCTCGTCCTTCTGCAGCTCGCCTGCCAATGCATTCTTGTCCCAACCAAGCACCCAAGCTAACTGGCTAAAGTGGGCTAGCTAGCTACTTCCAGAGACAAATGAGAGAACACCTTACTCTGACCATTTTTACTCGCCCTAGCAGAGCTGGTTGCTAGGCTGTTTACATGATATCTGGAGCGCTCGTGACTAAGTATTACTTTTTTTTGCCCATGTTTACTGACACTGCATATATTCAGCCGGTGTTGTGCGTTCATAAAGGAATCAGTTATTCTGCGCTCTGGCACACTCAGACAAGAGGGCTCTGAAATCAGAGTAGATAGCCAGAGTGAATTAGCGAACGCAAGAGATATGCTAACTGGATAATTTGTCGTTCAAGTTCAGGATAGCTAGCTAGCAAAGCGATTCACATTCTTGCTAGCTAACCAAATGACACCTGCATCTCTAGCTGTGAAAACAATATGAGGGGCAAACGTCACTCTTACTCACCCGCTCCTCCAATGACATGACATCCTCCTAGCAGCTAGCTAGCGTTAGGCTCCGTGTTTGTAGCTTGCTACATCAATAGATACGCTAGCCTATTAGCCACATTACGACTGACTGGTGATCATTGCCCTTGTTGCTAGTGGGATTGTATTGACGTTCCCAGCCTTAGTTACAATCATCCGTTTTTTGAAACTGAAACATTGCATCCCGAATGGAGGCAGCAAACAATGTACCAAGAAATGTATTGGTGAATTATATGAATCATGCATTGAAATGCATCCATCAATTCTACCAACAATGCCTTCCGTGTACATCATGGAACGCTGAGTCAAATATAACTTATTTTTAAAACCTCTTATAAAGTTGGTTTTGTAGCATAAACTGGGAATTTGATATTTTTTGACTGATATCATGATTGCCTGTTTGTTTCATATCTGCAAAGTAGTTAAAACGTTGTCAGTTCCACTTTAACTTAATTTAGCTTCTGATGAAAGTCGAATGTGTTGTACCGAGCTGTGTAAATGGCTGTATATATGTACATAGGGCTGTGTAAATGGCTGTATATATGTACATAGGGCTGTGTAAATGGCTGTATATATGTACATATGGCTGTGTAAATGGCTGTATATATGTACATACGGCTGTGTAAATGGCTGTATATATGTACATACGGCTGTGTAAATGGCTGTATATATGTACATAGGGCTGTGTAAATGGCTGTATATATGTACATACGGCTGTGTAAATGGCTGTATATATGTACATAGGGCTGTGTAAATGGCTGTATATATGTACATACGGCTGTGTAAATGGCTGTATATATGTACATACGGCTGTGAATAGACAAGGTGAATTGCCCTGTTTTTATTGAAGCTCTTAGATGTGTACAGAGGATGGTCGGACAGTGACAGGGTCAGGAAAGGGACAGAGTCAGTGACAGGGTCAGGAAAGGGACAGAGTCAGGGACAGGGTCAGGAAAGGGACAGAGTCAGTGACAGGGTCAGGAAAGGGACAGAGTCAGTGACAGGGTCAGGAAAGAGACAGAGTCAGTGACAGGGTCAGGAAAGAGACAGAGTCAGTGACAGGGTCAGGAAAGAGACAGAGTCAGGGACAGGGTCAGGAAAGAGACAGAGTCAGGGACAGGGTCAGGAAAGGGACAGAGTCAGGGACAGGGTCAGGAAAGAGACAGAGTCAGGGATAGGGTCAGGGTCAGGGACAGTGACAGGGTCAGGAAAGAGACAGAGTCAGTGACAGGGTCAGGAAAGGGACAGAGTCAGGGACAGTGACAGGGTCAGGGAGAGTGACAAGGTCAGGGACAGTGACAAGGTCAGGTACAGTGGCAAGGACAGGGACAGAGTCAGGGACAGAGTCAGGGACAGAGTCGGGGACAGAGTCGGGGACAGGGTCAGGTTAAGGAAAGAAAAGGGACAGTGTCAGGGACAGTGACAAGGTCAAGGAAAGGGACAGGGTAAGGAAAGGAACAGGGAAAGGAAAGGAACAGGGAAAGGAAAGGAAAGGAACAGGGAAAGGAAAGGAACAGGGAAAGGAAAGGGACAGGGTAAGGAAAGGAACAGGGAAAGGAAAGGAACAGGGAAAGGAAAGGGACAGGGTAAGGAAAGGAACAGGGAAAGGACAGGGACAGTGTCAGGATGTGGGTTTGCCAGTAAATTTCAGTGCCTCTTTTGACACACTTAAATCAGTCCCAGACATTTTGGGGGAGGTGTGCTTTGTCCTGTGACTTCTTCTCTCCTGGTGTGTCACAGATCTTGGATCAGTTGACCCTCCCAGCTACACTGACCATTGATCAGTGGCATCCTACTCCATGTGGAACTTATCTCAAACCATGACCTCACTTCCTGCCTTGTGACGATTGCCTAGCAACAGACATAGGCTAAGTTAGTAGGATAATCCACTCAGCTCTTTTGCCCCCACAGATAAAGCACTACAGACACATTATTCAGAGTTTTCATTCAAGTGTCGTTACTTATTGTTACACACACACACACACACACACACACACACACACACACACACACACACACACACACACACACACACACACACACACACCACACACACACACGTTCCTGCTCCTCCAGGGAGAGCATGCAGACAGACCCTATCATCTCTGGGTAGTCTGAGTAAAAGCTGTATTCGCAGTCCTCCTAAAGGGAACTAACTACATTATCATAGGAATACAAATCATGACTGACCATCTCAATCTCATTCCTTCAGCTGCATTTCAAGTGTTTTTTACTTCTGTTTTTTAGTTATTTAAATAGATTTCTCGATTAGTGTCTGACGTAGCAGCTTCGCCGTGGAAACACAGTTTGGGTTTTGCAGTTGACATTTTATAAAGGATAATAATGATGATGAACTACTATTATATATTCTGTATGTTGCTGTTTTTGCGGCTCAGAACCTTTGTCTGGATGTGATTCCTTTTATTGGTTGGACATGTCCATATTTTTATCTGTTTCATTATGACACGTTATAAACTGAAGTGTTGCAGAAAAGAAGGAAAACAACTCATCTTCTCTACATTGTAGATTGTATTTATTATGATATTACATTTTTCTGTATGATATTTTTACTCTTGAAATAAAGGAGAGGTTTATTTTGAGTCGTCTGTGTGTGCTTTGTGTTATAATGCATGAACGCTCAGCGGTAAACGTGTGTGTGTGTGTGTGTGTGTGTGTGTATGTGTATGTGCATGTGTGTGTGTGTGTGTGTGTGTTTGTTAAATTACAATGACTATGAGGTTGCAAAAAATAAAGGCTGTTGACAAACATTGATCAAACATGGATGACGTTGACAAACATTGATTCACTATCAGGACAGTAAATTGACAGGATGTCAAGTGTTAAATACATGGAAAGATGAGACTCTCACAGACATGATGGTGCTCTCCATTTAGCTCTACGACCCCCACAAGTGTCTTGGGACTCGTCTGAAGTTGGAACATCCTATCTGCCAACTTCTGTCTGTAGCGTCTCAACTGTTTGGGCTACACACTCTGTGTAAAGGTGAGACTCTCACCGACAGGTACAGTACATATTGGTTGTTTTGCTCTTGGATGCCCACAGGCCTCGCAAGACTCATCTGAAGGTCCACCTGGTACCAGTTAAAATATGTATGGAAATACACTACCGGTCAACATTTCAGAACACCTACTCATTCAAGGGTTGTTCTTTTACTATTTTCTAGTGAAGTGAAGACATCAAAACTATGAAAGAACACATATTGAATCATGTAGTAACCAAAAAAGTGTTAAACAAATCAAAATATATTTGAGATTTGAGATTCTTTAAATAGCCACCCTTTGCCTTGATAACATCTTTGCACACTCTTGGCATTTTCTCAACCAGCTTCATGAGGTAGTCACCTGGAATGCATTTCAATTAACAGGTGTGCCTTGTTAAAAGTACATTTGTGGAATTTCTTTCCTTGTTAATAATGCGTTTGAGCCAATCAGTTGTATTGTGACAAGGTAGGGGTGGTATACAGAAGATAGCCCTATTTGGTAAAAGACCAAGTCCATATTATGGCAAGAACAGCTCAAATAAGCAAAGAGAAATGACAGTCCATCATTACTTTAGGACATGGTCAGTCAATAAGGCCATTTTAATGAACTTTGAAAGTTCCTTCAAGTGCAGTCGCATAAACCATCAAGCGCTATGATGAAACTGGCTCTCATGAGGACCGCCACAGGAAAGGAAGACCCAGAGTTACCTCTGCTGCAGAGGATAAGTTCATTAGAGTTACCAACCTCAGATTGCAGCCCAAATAAGTGCTTCACAGAGTTCAAGTAACAGACACATCTCAACATCAACTGTTCAGAGGAGACTGTGTGAATCAGGACTTCATGGTTGAATTGCTGCAAAGGAGACAAACTACTAACTACTAAAGGAGACCAATAAGAAGAAGAGACTTGCTTGGGCCAAGAAACACAAGCAATGGACATTAGACCGGTGGAAATGTCTTTTGGTCTGGAGTCCAAATTGGAGATGTTTGGTTCCAACCGCTGTGTCTTTCTGAGAGGCGGTGTGGGTGAACGGATGATCTCTGCATGTGTGGTTCCCACCGTGAGGCATGGAGGAGGAGGTGTGATGGTGTGGGAGTGTTTTGCTGGTGACATTGTCTGTGATTTATTTAGAATTCAAGGCTCACCAGCATGGCTACCACAGCATTCTGCAGCAATACTCCATCCCATCTGGTTTGGGCTTAGTGGGACTATCATTAGTTTTTTCAACAGGACAATGACCCAACACACCTCGAGGCTGTGCAAGGGCTATTTTACCAAGAAGGAGAGTGATGGAGTGCTGCATCAGATGACCTGGACTCCACAATCCCCCGACCTCAACCCAATTGAGATGGTTTGGGATGAGTCGGACCGCAGAGTGAAGGAAAAAGCAGCCAGCAAGTGCTCAACATACGTGGGAACTCCTTCAAGACTGTTGGAAAAGCATTCCAGGTGAAGCTGGTTGAGAGAATGCCAAGTGTGCAAAGCTGTCATCAAGGCAAAGGGTGGCTATTTGAAGAATCTCAAATATAAAATATATTTTGATTTGTTTAACACTTTTTTGGTTACTACATGATTACATATGTGTTATTTCATAGTTTTGATGTCTTCACTATTATTCTACAATGTAGAAAATAGTAAAAACAAATAAAAACCCTTGAATGAGTAGGTGTTCTAAAACGTTTGACCAGTAGAGCATATGGTGCCAAAAATAAGGGGTTAAATACATGTAAAAAAAAAAAAAAAAAATACTAACACATTTTTCCTGATCTTAAATCGTTCAGATATGATAAACACTTCAGAACAATCTTCCTTTAGATTTTTGTGGGGGACTCTCTGTTGTAGTGAATCTGTTATTTAATGCGTTTGTATTTTTTGATAGTTCAAGGGGTCTTACAATTCAAAATCGAAAAGCTAAATGGTCCTTGGTATGACCTTCTTAAAACATGCGCCCCCCCCCCCCCCCCCTCTCCCTCCGGCTTAGACAGGGCTTAGACTCTTACGGGTTAAGCATGAGTTTTTTTCTTAGTAATTTGTAGTTGTGCCAGCTAGCAGTGAGCCTGTGTTGCTTCTATAAAGCTCTCTGTCTGGATTATATCCAGCTCCATCTGTGAGTCTTTGGGATGTTAATTCATGACTTTCCAGACACACCCAAGAACATGCCCAAGTCATGCCTGGAGCTGAACCACTTTCTCTGAATGCTCTTACGAGGAGGTCCTGTTAAGACTGATTTACAGTCTGTTTGTGGTGTATGTAATCCTGAATAAAGATTTGTTAGATACACTACAATCAGTGGGCCCCTAAATATATATTTACTGTTTATTGTGATTACAGCATCACTAACGTCCCTATCATGTTATCACTATTCTCTCTACACTGTTAGCATCAACCAATGTATTTCTTCCTGCCTTTAGCTTCCTTAGCTAAGTCACATCTCTATCAATGAGTTACTGTATTCCCCTCTCACTTTCAAGTAAGACATCTGGTATTTCTATTGTATGTGTAATCTCCCAGTATTTACCTGTCAGGGGAAAGAACATTCAATAAAATATCATGACGTACATTCTCTTTCAAATAGTCTAATAATATGGGCTAAATAATATTCAGTTTAGAGGAGCCAGTCATCCTTCCAGTGTGTTTGTCCAATGGGGTTTTATCCATTCCAATGGAGGTCACTCTGTTCCATAGCTATTCAGTACATCGATTGACTCTCCTGACGGTCAGAGCTGCTTCGAAAGGGCGGCCATCACGCTTCCTGGTTTCCCTAGCGATGCTCTGATTTTTGTTGGCGAGGTTACTACGGAAACCCTGCCCAGCCATGAAGTAAAGGATGGGATCCACACAGCTGTTGGCGCTGGCCAGGGGGCGTGTCACCATATAGGCCAGGCTGGACGCCTTCAGCCGCTCACAGCTCACCTGGGGATGAATACAATAACAAATCATTGAAAGGTTAAGGCCGCGATACAATACGTGTAACGCTGTTGACAATGTGCCTTTTAAAGGCAATGTTACCGCGTTCGTGGAGAACGCATTCAAGGTAAATGCTGCAGATATCCTCTTGATGTGGAAATTACCTTTATATGTCAAGGATAATGACAATATCAACAATCATAATAGCAGAGGTTGAATTGAGCCTGAGCCAGCTGGAGCCAGCCTCCTGCACCTTGGGTGAAAGGTGGAGTTACCTGGATCCAGCCTCCTGCACCTTGGATGAAAGGTGATGCTACCTGGAGCCAGCCTCCTACATCTTGGGTGAAAGGTGGAGCTACCTGAAGCCAGCCTCCTGCACCTTGGGTGAAAGGTGGAGCTACCTGGATCCAGCCTCCTGCACCTTGGGTGAAAGGTGGAGCTACCTGAAGCCAGCCTCCTGCACCTTGGGTGAAAGGTGGAGCTACCTGGATCCAGCCTCCTGCACCTTGGGTGAAAGGTGAAGCTACCTGAAGCCAGCCTCCTGCACCTTGGGTGACAGGGAGAACCAGGCAGAACCTTTAAAAGCGTAGTATTCCAGTGGCTGTGGTACTGTACCTGGGAGGGGTCCATCTGCTCCAGGTATCTGAGGAAGTAGTACAGACTTCTGGTCAGGTGGAAGGGTAGGAAACACAGCATGAACGCTGCTAACACAATGATTATCATCTTCACAGACTTCTGTTTGGAGCGATGAGGAGCGATCCCCCCGACTCCCCTCGACTGGCTCCCTCCTGCCACCCAGGTGGGCTCCAGAAGCTTCCTCACCATCAGTCCATAGCACACCATCACCACCATGAAGGGGAAGGCAAACAGCAGCATAGATACCACCAAGCTGTACACCAGGAAGTCATGAAATAACTCTGGACTGGTGGTGTCAAAACACACCCTCTCCGTCCCCTCGTCCCTGGTCCGTGAGAAGTAGAGCACGGGAGCCTGGCACATCAACACACACACCCACACCGCCACAGACACCAGCCGGGCTCTCCTGGCGCTGACCCAGCTCAGGGACCTAATCGGGTAACACACGCCCAGGAAGCGGTGCAGGCTGATGCAGCACAGAAACAGGATGGAACCGTAAAGGTTAGCATAGAACAGGAAACGGATGAGTTTGCAGAACGGCTCGCTGAAGGGCCAGTCGTTCTCGTCGGCGTAGTAGTAGATCAGGAAGGGTAGGGTGAGGATGTAGAGGGTGTCACACACTGTCAGGTTGAACATGTACACCGTGGAGGGCTTCCAGCGTTTCGTACGGAACAGGATCACGTACATGGCCGTGAAGTTCAGGGCTAGGCCAATCACGAAGACCAGAGTGTAGCTGACAGGAAGCAGGATGTACTTGAAGTCCTCCTTGAAGCGACAGCGGCAGTTTTGCCCGCTGCTCTCATTGGTTGAGTGGTTGGTGAAGGTAGCCATCTTTGTTCATAAACAGATCTGAGGAAGATACAGAGGTTTACTAATATACACACACACACACACACACACACACACACACACACACACACACACACACACACACACACACACACACACACACACACACACACACACACACACACACACACACACACACACACACACACACACACACACACACACACACACACACACACACACACACACACACACACACACACACACACACACACACACACACACACACACACACACACAGTGTGTGCTAAAGTGGGATAGTAATGATAAAACTGTACTAGCCAATTGTATAACTCTTCACACTAAGGCTATGACTAAACAATCCAAAGCTATGACTAAATGTCTCTGTTTACTTGCTTCTAAACCCGTATGCATGAATGCCGCAGCTGGATTCTGAAGCTCATTTTGGCATAATACCCATAATTCCTTCATATGTGTCTTTCCTAAATGCCAAGATAAGAGAGGGAGGAGTGGAGGAAGAGGGATGTTTTGTCCTTTTCACATGAGGCATGGACAAGGAGATAGTGATTGATGTCTGAGCTGTTCCAACAGGTAGTTAGTGATCCATTGAGAAGTTATTGTCCTATTTGGATAGGTCATGGCAACAGGATATGATAACTAGGGTCGCAAAGGGAGGGTATATTACCTGAAACGTTCAAAAGTTTACCAGTAAACTACCAGAATTGTGGTATCTTTCAAGGATTTTATGTAATCTATCACAATACATCTAGTGGTCCCTTTTGGGTACTTCAGATTATCACAGGTGTCTAATAATCTCTGGCCCTCTGTGTGTTTTATCACATGTACAATATATGAAATAAATGAATCAGATGGTAAAAAATATAAAAAATTGAATGACAAAGCTGTAAAACATCATCCTAAATATAAACCATAAATTTAGTGAATACCATTGGTGTTTAATATGGTTTCAGCATGAAATAAATATATATATTTTTTTTTACATACTTCTATTTATTTATTTTACAATATGTATTTGCTGTCAATGTTTTGGCGGCAAACTAGTGGCAATTGTGAAGAAAAAAAAAAATTGTTGGAAGAGTTAATGAAGAATCATGCTATTGTTGATTAGATAATTTTTTTCATTCATTTGTCAATTATCTCTTGAACCATCTGCTATGAACCATATCTACTAGAAACTCATGTACAATATGGACACATATAAACAAAATGAATATTATACTGTATATGAATAATACATTTAAAAAAAGTGATTGAAGTATAAATGACCAAAGTCACGATAGATTTCCATAGATTTTCTGTTAATTACCAAAATTAATTCTGGTAACTTTCATAAATTAACGGGTAGCTTAGCAACCCTAAAGATAATACAGAGAAACACACACGACGTGGTAGAGCAACACAATTAGCATGAATGTGGTTTTATAACACAGAAACACACACGACGTGGTACAGAAACACAATTAGCATGAATGTGGTTTTATAACACAGAAACACACACGACGTGGTACAGAAACACAATTAGCATGAATGTGGTTTTATAACACAGAAACACACACGACGTGGTAGAGCAACACAATTAGCATGAATGTGGTTTTATAACACAGAAACACACACGACGTGGTAGAGCAACACAATTAGCATGAATGTGGTTTTATAACACAGAAACACACACGACGTGGTACAGCCACACAATTAGCATGAATGTGGTTTTATAACACAGAAACACACACGACGTGGTAGAGCAACACAATTAGCATGAATGTGGTTTTATAACACAGAAACACACACGACGTGGTACAGCCACACAATTAGCATGAATGTGGTTTTATAACACAGAAACACACACGACGTGGTAGAGCAACACAATTAGCATGAATGTGGTTTTATAACACAGAAACACACACGACGTGGTAGAGCAACACAATTAGCATGAATGTGGTTTTATAACACAGAAACACACACGACGTGGTACAGAAACACAATTAGCATGAATGTGGTGTTTCCACATTTGCAATGACGAAGATCTAATCCATGAGATTAAGATGCTAAGGGGTATTTTACAGTTGTCTCTCATTACTGTAAACTGTTAACTTTTCAACAGCTTTCATATATGGACCTACTGTAAGTATACAACAGACTCATAAACAAACACCCTTACACGCACGTACGCACGCACGCACGCACACACACACACACATAAAACGTATGATCACCTACGGTAACAAGCATACCATGTGTGTACAGGCTGCGTGTAGATTGAAAGACACAGACACACGGCTCTGGGGGAAAGGCGTTCTGTATCGAAACCTAAAAGATTTTTCAAAGGGTTCTGCTATGGGGACAGCAGAAGAACCCTTTTACGTTCTAGTTAGCACGTTTTCCCCCCTAAGAGTATACATTACATCATACGTTTTAACAGATGAGCTAGTTAGCTAACTCAATTCAATTTAAAGGGCTTTATTGGCATGGGAAACATATGTTAACATTGCCAAAGCAAGTGAAATAGATAATAAACAAAAGTGAAATAACCAATAAAAAAAAGGTAAACATCACATTCACAGAAGAATAAAGACATTTCAAATGTCATATTATGTGCAAATATTTAAAGTACAAAAACATAAATAAACATAAATATGGGTTCTCTCTCTCTCTCTCTCTCTCTCTCTCTCTCTCTCTCTCTCTCTCTCTCTCTCTCTCTCTCTCTCTCTCTCTCTCTCTCTCTCTCTCTCTCTCTCTCTCTCTCTCTCTCTCTCTCTCTCTCTCTCTCTCTCTCTCTCTCTCTCTCTCTCTCTCTCTCTCTCTCTCTCTCTCTCTCTCTCTCTCTCTCTCTCTCTCTCTCTCTCTCTCTCTCTCTCTCTCTCTCTCTCTCTCTCTCTCTCTCTCTCTCTCTCTCTCTCTCTCTCTCTCTAGGAAGGAGTGCAATTTACAAAACACATGCAAGCCCCTGTCTCTCAACCCCACAGTACAGCAATACCAGAAGGAACACGTCAGAGCTTCTCCTGTCCTGCACCCTCTCAACCCCACAGTACAGTAGTAGCTAATACCAGTACTAGTTACTCACAGTGCGAAAAGCTGTTCCAGTCTTAAAGGAACACACTCCAGTTGTGTTCAGCAACTATGTCCAACTTCTGCACTAGACTCTAACAACAGCAACAAAATAATAGATGACTGATGCAATACTTCAGCCAGAGGAGCTTGTGTCTGCCCTGTCACTATCAGCTGGTTAGGCCTACTGGTTAGGCCTACTCACGAAGATTCTCCCAATGCTTCTTCCTCTCAGAGATACACAGAACGCTTTTCACAATGTGTCTCCATGCTCATGTGTGAGTGTGTGTGACTGACAGTCATGTTTGTCACGCTTCAGCCTGTACACACACAGACGGGGTGACAGGGAGGGACTCATGATCAACATTTACCTACTGTATGTAACAGTTTACCGATGGCCCGGTCTGTCTTCTGGAAAGTTGCCCCTTCTGATTCTATAACTCACTATGCACTTTATTTGGTTAATGATCCATGTGAATCTAGCAATTATGGCAGGTATATTATTTCCTATGACACCCTTTCTTAACTACCTGTTATTAGTGTATCACCAACAATCACAACATGATATTACCTACCTGAACGTCTATACCAAATACAAGTTGATTTATGTGTTTGTCTAAAGTCAATAGAAAACAGTAAGAAAAAACCCCCTCTCTGAGCAGATCTCAGCTGTAGATACTGTCTTTCTGTCTTTCTGTCTTACTGTCTTACTGTCTTTCTGTCTTTCTGTCTTTCTGTCTTTCTGTCTTACTGTCTTACTGTCTTTCTGTATTTCCGTCTTACTGTCTTACTGTCTTACTGTTTTCTATCTTACCATATTTCTGTCTTACTGTCTTAGTGTCTTACTGTCTTACCATCTTTCTGTCTTACTGTTTTCTATCTTACCGTCTTACCGTCTTTCTGTCTTTCTGTCTTTCTGTCTTACTGTCTTTCTGTCTTTCTGTCTTTCTGTCTTACTGTTTTCTATCTTACCATCTTTATGTCTTACTGTCTTACTGTTGTCTGTCTTACTGTTTTCTGTCTTACTGTTTTCTGTCTTTCTGTCTTACTGTCTTACTGTCTTTCTGTCTTACTGTTTTATGTCTTACCGTCTTTCTGTCTTACTGTTTTCTATCTTACCATCTTTCTGTCTTACTGTCTTACTGTCTTTCTGTCTTACTGTTTTCTGTCTTACCGTCTTTCTGTCTTACTGTCTTACTGTTTTCTATCTTACCATCTTTCTGTCTTACTGTTTTCTGTCTTTCTGTCTTACTGTCTTACCATCTTTCTGTCTTACTGTTTTCTATCTTACCGTCTTTCTGTCTTTCTGTCTTTCTGTCTTACTGTTTTCTATCTTACCTTCTTTCTGTCTTTCTATCTTACCATCTTTCTGTCTTACCGTCTTACTGTCTTTCTGTCTTTCTGTCTTAATGTTTTCTATCTTACCATCTTTCTGTCTTACGGTCTTACGGTCTTACTGTCTTACTGTTTTCTGTCTTACTGTTTTCTGTCTTACTGTCTTTCTGTCTTTCTGTCTTACTGTTTTCTATCTTACCATCTTTCTGTCTTACGGTCTTACGGTCTTACTGTCTTACTGTCTTACTGTTTTCTGTCTTACTGTTTTCTGTCTTACCATCTTTATGTCTTTCTGTCCTACTGTCTTACTGTTTTCTGTCTTTCTGTCTTTCTCTCTTACTGTCTTTCTGTCTTTCTGTCTTTCTGTCTTACTGTCTTACTGTCTTTCTGTCTTTCTGTCTTTCTGTCTTACTGTTTTCTGTCTTTCTGTCTTTCTGTCTTTCTGTCTTACTGTCTTTCTATCTTTCTGTCTTACTGCCTTTCTGTCTTACTGTATTTCTGTCTTTCCGTCTTACTGTCTACAGATAGCTCAACAGACAGCTCAACAGACAGACAGCTCAACAGACAGACAGCTCAACAGACAGACAGCTCAACAGACAGACAGCTCAACAGACAGACAGCTCAACAGACAGACAGCTCAACAGACAGCTCAACAAACAGACAGCTCAACAGACAGACAGCTCAACAGACAGACAGCTCAACAGACAGCTCAACAGACAGCTCAAAAGACAGACAGCTCAAAAGACAGACAGCTCAACAGACAGACAGCTCAACAGACAGACAGCTCAACAGACAGACAGCTCAACAGACAGACAGCTCAACAGACAGAGCCATATGAATAATAAAGCAATGAGTGGAATTTCACCGGGGTTAAAGAACATCTGTAGCAGTGGCTCTTGAATGGCTGAGGTTTGTGTTTGAATTTTGAATAATTTGTTGGTCCCAAAAAGTCCTCACAAATATAGTAAGACATACCTGTGTGTGTGTGCGTGTGTGTGTGTGTGCGTGCGTGCGGTCAGTTATAACCTACCTGAAGCTTTTTGAGTTATTGTGACACATCAAGTAAATAAAACCAATGTTTATAGCCAGGACCCAGTTTCAAGCCAGACCCGTCAGAAATCAATCACAACCTACAGTAGGCTGCGACCCACAAGGTATCAACTAAACCCAGGAGTGAGTCCCAACCCACCGCTCGGAAAACACTGCTCCATACACATACACATAACTATTCTCCACAGCTGACACACAAGTTAGTCGGGACAGGAACTGACAAATGGACAATGACCCAAATGCTGCACCACACACATTACACACAAACGTTACTGTAATCTACACTACACACCCATTATACACAAACGTTACTGTAATCTACACTACACACCCATTATACACAAACGTTACTGTAATCTACACTACACACCCATTACACACAAACGTTACTGTAATCTACACTACACACCCATTATACACAAACGTTACTGTAATCTACACTACACACCCATTACACACAAACGTTACTGTAATCTATACTACACACCCATTACACACAAATGTTACTGTAATCTACACTACACATACATTACACACAAACGTTACTGTAATCTACACTACACACCCATTACACACAAATGTTACTGTAATCTACACTACACACCCATTACACACAAACGTTACTGTAACCTACACTACACACCCATTATACACAACTGTTACTGTAATCTATACTACACACCCATTATACACAACTGTTACTATAACCTACACCACACACCCATTATACACAAATGCTACTGTAATCTATACTACACACCCATTACACACAAACGTTACTGTAATCTACACTACACACCCATTACACACAACCTTTACTGTAATCTGTGATCACAGGTATAAACATCAAGGCTGAGACTGACCTGACTGACTGGCGAAACGCAGACCCTCCTGGGTAAATATAAAACCACACCTGAATGAACAGATGATTAAGGAGATCTTAAAGGAGTACAGTCGGACCGATGGCAGCCATTCCCCCCCCACCCCACCCACCCTCTCTCTGTGGTGTAGAGGTTTGTGTGGGTGGTGAGAGAGGTGAGAAATGTCTTACCGGTTCCAAAAACCCAGTGTATTAATGATTACATGACCTTAACCATAAGCCATAACCCCTAGGCCTCTGCTCCTCGCTCAGTTCTCTCTGCTCTGGGGCAAGCTCTGTCAACACACTGGTCCACCTGGTTGATTAACCAGCTGTCACGGCGAGAGGTGTGAGTGACTCACCTGTTCAAGTTCAACTTTATTTGTCCCAGAGGGCAATTGGTTTTTCAGTAAGGAGCACATGAGACACCTGCACACCTTAACAAACGCACATACATACACACACCCATGCAAATACAAAAAACACACCCGTCATTCACACACACACACACACACACACACACACACACACACACACACACACACACACACACACACACACACACACACACACACACACACACACACACACACACACACACACACACACACACACACACACACACACACACACACACACACACACACACATGTTCATGCACACACAAAGACACAAAGACACACACACACAAATATGTGATACCAATCCATCCTCATAAATCATACCCCCAACAGCAAATCCCATACTCTGTCTGTCTGTCTGTCTGTCTGTCTGTCTGTCTGTCTGTCTGTCTGTCTGTCTGTCTGTCTGTCTGTCTGTCTGTCTGTCTGCCTGCCTGCCTGCCTGCCTGCCTGCCTGCCTGCCTGCCTGCCTGTCTGTCTGTCTGTCTGTCTGTCTGTCTGCCTGCCTGCCTGCCTGTCTGTCTGTCTGTGTGTGTGTGTGTGAGAGAAAAAGAGAGAGAAAGAGAGAGAGAGAGATTGAGAGAAAGAGAGAGAGACAGAGAGAGACAGAGAGAGACAGAGAGAGACAGAGAGAGACAGAGAGAAAAAGAGACAGAGAGACAGAGAGACAGAGAGAGAGAGAGAGAGAGAGAGAGAGAGAGAGAGAGAGAGGGGGGGGGGACAAACCAGCACAACAACACCCCCCCAAACAAGGCAGCAGCCCTTGAAGGACGTCACCCTCAACCGTAGCCCCAGCATCTCACACAGGATCAAAAAATCAACGGACACCCCGCCCAAACTAGCGAGACACGCTTCCAGACCTGAAGGACCTGCACCGAGAGAACCAACGCCAAGAGGACCTACACCCAGACCACAGCATCACCAGACCCACACCCCAACCAGCTGAGACCACCCCATGCAAACCCTGGCCACACCCTATATAGGCCCCCCATATCAGACCTATGCCCCTTCTGCCTACCCCATTTCCCCTGTGGCAAGGACCTCAACATGACAGCAAGACATATGCACAGGCTGTGAGCAGAGCAACAGGACCAACCCCCACTATTACACCCGCCCAAGCCCCATCCTGCGACCTAAGAGGTATGTATCAGATGCTCAACGTGTTGAGCTCACACCTACTGTGATGGTCTGGGCCTAAACCACACAAAAACAACACTAGACACTATGGAACACAAAGCTTTTACTATCTCATCCTGGAATATACAAGGTCTGAGGTCATCTGCCTTTGCCCTAAAGAGCAGGAACTCAGACTTCATCAAAGAAATTGGAAATACAGACATTGTCATCCTACAAGAAACATGGTATAGAGGAGACGGACCCACTGGTTGCCCTCTAGGTTACAGAGAACTGGTAGTCCCATCCACCAAACTACCAGGTGTGAAACAGGGTAGAGACTCAGGGGGTATGCTAATTTGGTATAGAGCAGACCTAACCCACTCTATTAAATTAATCAAAACAGGAACATTTTACATCTGGCTAGAAATTACTAAAGAAATTATCTCAAAATAGAAAAATGTCAGAATGTGTGCTACCTATGTCCCCCCAGTAGAATCCCTAATGATGACAGCATCCCGATCCTAGAGAGGGAGATCAACAATTTCCAGGCCCAGGGACATATACTAGTCTGTGACGACCTAAATGCCAGAACTGGACAAGAACCTGACACCCTCAGCACACAGGGGGACAAACACCTACCTGGAAGTGACAGCATTCCCTCCCCCATATGCCCCTCTAGACACAACTATGACAACATAACCAACAAAAATGGGTCACAACTCCTGCAGCTCTGTCGGACGCTGGGTATGTACATAGTCAATGGTCGGCTTCAAGGAGACTCCTATGGTAGGTACACCTGTAGCTCATCTCTTGGCAGTAGTACTGCAACAACAAATTCAATCCCTTCTAGACAACTTCCTGGACAAAATGTTTCCCTGTAATAGTGAAGGTGTAAACTTCATAATAGAAAACCTAAAGAGTACATTCGACCTCTCAGCTTCCCTATAAAATCTAAAAATGTCAAACAGAGAACCTAAGAAAATTAACAACAATGATAAATGGTTTGATGCAAAAACCTAATAATGAAATTGAGAAACATATCCAACCAAAAACAGAGAGACCCAGAAAACCTGAGTCTACACCTTCACTATGGTGAATCACTAAAACAATACAGAAATACACTACGGAAGGAACAGCACGTCAGAAATCAGCTCAATATAATTGAAGAATCCATAGAATCTAACCACTTCTGGGAAAAATGGAAAACTCTAAATATATAACAACACAAAAAGTATGTATGGATAAACCACTTCTCCAATCTTTTTGGCTCTATAACAAAGAACAATGTACACAAACAAACTAGTGTGCGGTTAAAATTGGCAAAAACACACACAGTTTTTCCACAGGGGGGGGGGGGGGGGGGGGGGGTGATGCAGGGATGCAGCTCGAGCCCCACTCTCATCAACATATATATCAACGAATTGGTGAGGGCACTAGAACAGTCTGCAGCACCCGGCCTCACCCTACTAGAATCTGAATTTAAATGTCTGTTTGCTGATGATCTGGTGCTTCTGTCTCCAGCCGTGGAGGGCCTACAGCAGCACCTAGATCTTCTGCACAGTTTCTGTCAGACCTGGGCCCTGGGCCCTTTCCACAAAGCTGTGAACGATCTGAGCGACAAGGCAAGAAGGGCCTTCTACGCCATCAAAAGGAACATAAAATTCGACATTCCAATTAGGATCTGGCTAAAGATACTTGAATCAGTTATAGAACCCATTGCCCTTTATGGTTGTGAGGTCTGGGGTCCAGACCAAATGGGACAAACACCAAATTGAGACTCTGCATGCTGAATTCTGCAAAAATATCCTCTGTGTACAACGTAAAACACCAAATAATGCATACAGAGCAGAATTAGGCCGATATCTACTAATTATCAAAATCCAGAAAAGGGACGTTAAATTCTACAACCACCTAAAAGGAAGCGATTCCCAAACCTTCCATAACAAAGCCTTCACCTACAGAGAAATGAAGCTGGAGAAGAATCCCCTAAGCAAACTGATCCAAGGGCTCTGTTCACAAACACACCCCACAGAGCCCCAGGACAGCAACACAATTAGACCCAACTGAATCATGTGAAAACAAAAAGATAATTACTCTTTAAAATATATTTTTTTAACTAAATTTATTTTGGGTAACAGACATATACAACAAAATGTACAATGTTGACCCAGAGGATATCACTTGAAAGTATTCATTAAAACACTTATTTCCAAAGTGGTCCTCGATGGTAAAAACAATAACACATATAATGATTGAAAGACACGACAAAATTACAAACAACCATAAATACATTCATTTATATTGACATCCTAAAAAGTGTCACTATTCACTACACTTTTCCCTAACCTTAAAAATAAAAAACAACCTATTAATTGCACATCATACCGATCCTTCAAATATATACACCTGACCAGCAGTAGGGGCACAAGGAGCAGTGGAGTGGTTTCTCTTACTTAGACGACCTTGTCCAAATGAAAAACGTTCTCCGCTTTTTAAAACTATTTCCACTTTTTCTTTGCTTGATCTCTAAGGGGAGGCTATTCCAGAGACAAATGTCTGTATAGAAAAAATGTCCAGTAAACAGTACTGTTTACTCTTGGGATTTTACAAGACATAACACTACCTCTGGTATTGTAACTGTGTTGGTTACAGACCATATCAATGTGGTTTTTCATATAACCTGGTGCACGATCATTTAAGATGTCAAACATATATGATTAAGTTTAAGTTGGTCCACTCTGGACTCCAAAGGCAACAAGCCCATCTCCCAGAACTCCTGTACCCCTATGAGGGTCCTAGAGGGGGGACATTCAGCATATACCTGATAACATTATGTGGGTCCTAGGGGGGGACATTCAGCATAAACCTGATAACATTATGTGGGTCCTAGGGGAGACATTCAGCATATACCTGATAACATTATGTGTGTCCTAGGGGGGGACATTCAGCATAAACCTGATAACATTATGTGGGTCCTGGGGGGGACATTAGGCATATACCTGATAACATTATGTGGGTCCTGGGGGGGACATTCAGCATAAACCTGATAACATTATGTGGGTCCTAGGGGGGGACATTCAGCATATACCTGATAACATTATGTGGGTCCTAGGGGGGACATTCAGCATATACCTGATAACATTATGTAGGTCCTAGTGGAGACATTCAGCATATACCTGATAACATTATGTGGGTCCTAGGGGGGACATTCAGCATAAACCTGATAACATTATGTGGGTCCTAGGGGAGACATTCAGCATATACCTGATAACATTATGTGGGTCCTAGGAGGGGGACATTCAGCATATACCTGATAACATTATGTGGGTCCTAGGAGGGGGACATTCAGCATATACCTAATAACATTATGTGGGTCCTAGGGGGGACATTCAGCATAAACCTGATAACATTATGTGGGTCCTGGGGGGGACATTCAGCATAAACCTGATAACATTATGTGGGTCCTAGGAGGGGGACATTCAGCATATACCTGATAACATTATGTGGGTCCTGGGGGGGACATTCAGCATATACCTAATAACATTATGTGGGTCCTAGGAGGGGGACATTCAGCATATACCTGATAACATTATGTGGGTCCTGGGGGGGACATTCAGCATATACCTGATAACATTATGTGGGTCCTAGGGGGGGACATTCAGCATATACCTGATAACATTATGTGGGTCCTGGGGGGGACATTCAGCATATACCTAATAACATTATGTGGGTCCTAGGAGGGGGACATTCAGCATATACCTAATAACATTATGTGGGTCCTAGTGGAGACATTCAGCATATACCTGATAACATTATGTGGGTCCTAGGGGGGACATTCAGCATATACCTAATAACATTATGTGGGTCCTAGGAGGGGGACATTCAGCATATACCTGATAACATTATGTGGGTCCTAGGGGGGTCATTCAGCATATACCTGATAACATTATGTGGGTCCTAGGGGGGGACATTCAGCATATACCTGATAACATTATGTGGGTCCTGGGGGGGACATTTAGCATATACCTGATAACATTATGTGGGTCCTGGGGGGGACATTCAGCATATACCTAATAACATTATGTGGGTCCTAGGAGGGGGACATTCAGCATATACCTGATAACATTATGTGGGTCCTAGGGGGGGACATTCAGCATATACCTGATAACATTATGTGGGTCCTGGGGGGGACATTCAGCATATACCTGATAACATTATGTGGGTCCTAGGGGGGGACATTCAGCATATACCTGATAACATTATGTGGGTCCTGAGGGGGACATTCAGCATATACCGGATAACATTATGTGGGTCCTGGGGGGAACATTCAGCATATACTGGATAACATTATGTGGGTCCTGGGGGGGACATTCAGCATATACCTAATAACATTATGTGGGTCCTAGGAGGGGGACATTCAGCATATACTGGATAACATTATGTGGGTCCTGGGGGGGACATTCAGCATATACCTGATAACATTATGTGGGTCCTAGGGGGGGACATTCAGCATATACCTGATAACATTATGTGGGTCCTGGGGGGGACATTCAGCATATACCTAATAACATTATGTGGGTCCTAGGAGGGGGACATTCAGCATATACCTAATAACATTATGTGGGTCCTAGTGGAGACATTCAGCATATACCTGATAACATTATGTGGGTCCTAGGGGGGACATTCAGCATATACCTAATAACATTATGTGGGTCCTAGGAGGGGGACATTCAGCATATACCTGATAACATTATGTGGGTCCTAGGGGGGTCATTCAGCATATACCTGATAACATTATGTGGGTCCTAGGGGGGGACATTCAGCATATACCTGATAACATTATGTGGGTCCTGGGGGGGACATTTAGCATATACCTGATAACATTATGTGGGTCCTGGGGGGGACATTCAGCATATACCTAATAACATTATGTGGGTCCTAGGAGGGGGACATTCAGCATATACCTGATAACATTATGTGGGTCCTAGGGGGGGACATTCAGCATATACCTGGTAACGCTCATGTGGGTCCTGGGGGGGACATTCAGCATATACCTGATAACATTATGTGGGTCCTAGGGGGGGACATTCAGCATATACCTGATAACATTATGTGGGTCCTGAGGGGGACATTCAGCATATACCGGATAACATTATGTGGGTCCTGGGGGGAACATTCAGCATATACTGGATAACATTATGTGGGTCCTGGGGGGGACATTCAGCATAAACCTGATAACATTATGTGGGTCCTAGGGGGGGACATTCAGCATATACCTAATAACATTATGTGGGTCCTAGGGGGGGACATTCAGCATATACCTAATAACATTATGTGGGTCCTAGGGGGGGACATTCAGCATATACCGGATAACATTATTTTGCATGACCAGCATTCTCTTGTTCAGCTTTTTCAATAGCCCACTATACCAAGCAGAGCAGCATAATCAAAATGACACTGAATCAAGGCTGAGACAATCAGTTTCTTTTTTTCTTTAATGTTCAAATATGTAGTGTTACGATATGAAAATTTCAATTTGTTCGGCATTTTAGAAATAATTTTAGCAGCAATCAGGTCTCCAGAAAGGGAGTGATCTAGGGACACAACAAGATAAGTTACACTTGTTTTAGATTCAATCTCCTTGCCAGCACAGTTTACCTTTATCTTGTCAGCCCTAAGCAATTTACTGTATGTTTTGTTCCAAACAAAATCAATTAAGTTTTTCCCAAATGTAGCGACAATTTGTTGTCAGTCAACCAAACTCTATCAAAATGCAATTCCTTACTCAGGTTCTCCTCGATGTAAACTGTATCCTTCCCTGATACCAGTATGACTGAATCATCAGCATAAATCAGGAGTTTGCACTTTACTGTATCTGGCATATCATTAACGTATATAAGAAATAAGAGAGGCCCTAAAATGGATCCCTGCGGTACTCCACAGGATATTTATTTGGCCTCTGACAGAATATCACCAACATTACATACTTGTGTTCTGGTCAGATAAGACGTAAACCAATTCACTGCTCATCATTTAGACACGTGCATTTCAGTTTCATCTGGAGAATATCATGGTCAAGTGTCAAAAGCTTTCTGTAAGTCTAACATGACCATACCTGTATAGTTCCCCTTCTCATTTTCCTGCTTGATGTGGTCAAAAATGTGGATAAGGCAAGTAATCAGTTGAATGAGCTGTTCTAAAGCCAGACTGGAGTACATAAAGGAGTTGGTGCTCGAGAAGGTATCCCTCAAGTTGATTAAAAATGAATCTCTCAACAACTTTGGATACGGTGTTGAGGATTGACACAGGCCTGTAGTTTCCTACATTTGTTTTACTACTCTTCTTGTGGAGTGGAACCACCCGGGCTGTTTTGAGATCATTGGGTAATGTACCACTACTAATAGAAAGGTTTACAATATGCGTTATCATTTTAGCAGTGAAACGAGCACTATCCTTTATGAATCTTACAGGAAGGTTATCCAGCCCAGTTGCTTTGTTTGTGCTCACTTGACACATTGGAAAGAATTTACAAAAAAAAAAACAGAGCAAACTAGAATGCTATTTGGCCGTAAACAGAGAGTACACAGTCGCAGAATACCTGACCACTGTGAATGACCCAAAATGAAGGAAATCTTTGACTATCTACAGACTCAGTGAGAATAGCCTTGCTATTGAGAAAGCCCACCAAAGGCAGACCTGGCTGTCAAAAGAAGACAGGCTATGTACACACTGCCCACAAAATGAGGTGGAAACTAAGCTGCACTTCCTAACCTCCTGCCAAATGTATGACCATATTAGAGACACATATTTCCCTCAGATTACACTGACCGGCAAAACAATCAAATTTTGATAAACTCCCATATATATTGGGTGAGATACCACAGTGTGCCATCACACCAGCAAGATTTGTGACCTGTTGCCACAAGAAAAGGTCAACCAGTGAAGAACAAACACCATTGTAAATACAACCTACAGTATAATTATGTTAATTTATCCATTTTGTACAGACATAATATGATTTTTGAAATGTCTTTATTCTTTTGGAACGTTTGTGAGTGTAAGGTTTAGCAGTACAGGTACATCAAAGCTGGGACCGAGAGACTGAAAAACAGCTTCTATATCAAGGCCAGACTGTTAAACAGCCATCACTAACTCAGAGGCTGCTGTCTACTGCACATGGAGACACAATCACTGGCTGCTTTAATAAATGGATCACTAGTCACTTTAAACAACGCCACTTTAAATAATGCCACTTTAATAATGTTTGCATATCTTACATTACTCTTATCACATGTATATACTGTATTTTATACCATCTATTGCACCTTGCCTATGCTGCTCGGCCATCGCTCATCCATATGTACATATTCTCATTCACCCCTTTAGATTTGTGTGCATTAGGTAGTTGTTGGGGAATTGTTAGATTACTTGTTAGATATTACTGCACTGTCGGAACTAGAAGCACAAGCATTTTCTACACTCGCATTAACATCTGCTAACCATGTGTTTGTGACCAATAATATTTAATTTGATGTTTACTGTTTATTTTTTATTCTTTATATCCCTTTTGTTTAAAATCTATTTCACTTTGGTTTATTATCTCGTTCACTTGCTTTGACAATGTTAACATATGTCTCCCATGCCAATAAAGCCCAGAAATTGAAATTGAATTTGAATTGAGAGAGATCTAGGATATTGACAATTCATGTTGCTGTCCACTCAACTGTACTGTATCTTTCACGTCAGAGTTCGACACAGGTGCAACCCATTACATGGACCTCAAACAATCTCAACTGTGCGTGCGTGTACACATGTTACTATACTTGTCAGTAACAAAAATCCTCACAAGAATAGTAAACCAACTAAAATTATGAGATGAGGACATTTTTCCGATCCTCACTTGTAAAAAGGCTATTTTAGGCTGAGAAGTTTAGGGTTAGGGTTAAAATTAGGGTTAGGATTAAAATTAGGGTTTGGGTAAGAGATAGTAGGATTTTGAATAGGAATCAATTGTTGTTCCCCAAAAAGTCCTCCCAAGTAAAGTCAGACGTGTGTGTGTTGAACTTGGACTGAAATAAAGTGCGTAAATTCCTGAAGGGCGAAAATCTATATATCTGGGATTGGCTAGCTTGCTTTTAAATATCTGGCAGATCTGGCCTTTCTACGTTCAATCGATGTTTCCTCGATCGACTACACTTTCTTGTTGCTATGCAGGTCCAGAGACGCAGCCAGTCTCCTTGCGAAGCAGCAACGGCGTATTGTCACGGCGAAGGGGCTTTCGTTTAACGTAAAACAACCATTCATTTATTTTTTTGAGCTCATATTACAAGAGATTCCGATTCGAATTTTGTTGCTAGCGGTTTAAAACAAGAAATGATTGTTATAGAGCTATGTAGAAAATAAAGAAAGGGACGTTTCTGGCGCTGTTTGGATTTGTCTTTACCTTCCATCACCACAGGGAGGCGCAGTCGTGCCTAATTTCGTGGGGAAGCCTCAACACCTCTGGCCTCCATTGATTTCTCCATCATTTTCCAGTCCCCGTCTGTCTCTGTACCCCGCAGTGTTCTCCTAAGGTCTGTTAGTGTAGAGTTGGTTTAGCCAGCGTTCGCTTTAATTCTAACATGTCCGCCAGAGTCCAAATCTGACTGCTTTTTTCACATTTCCCTCCTTCTTGGTGGTTTGAAGGAATTATCCACCCCCCCACCCTTGGATTTCTTTGGAATAAACATAGCTATTTCTTAAGGAATACACCATTCATGTCAATGCTTCAACATGCAGCCCCCGCCGAGAAAGGTGAGTTTTACTTGGCTAACTAACGTTATTCCTCTCCAACCCTGTGCTATCTAGGCGTCTAAATTATTTATGTTAGATTGCTACTAGTTAGCCAGCTCTCAGTGGGATGTTGACTTGCTAATAACATTTATATGTAACGTTAAGGTTAGCTACTTAGCTAGCTTGCTATTATTAGCTATGTGGGTTGCACATATTGTAGCTATTTGTATTCGACTGTGAATTTCAACCCTGGTTGTAGTTATGCCAGCTAGCCAACTAGGCACTGTTTGGTTAGCTAGCTAGGTCTGGTTGTGGAGGTCTTGAGGAACCGCTATCTGGTAACGTTAGCTAGCTAACCACAGATAGCCAAAGACACTGGCCCCTTCTAACGTTAGCGAAATGTTGAATAGCCCAACAGCTTGCTATAACTAATGTTACTAGATCGCTAAGGTGGCTGAACAAGTACTGCACAATTAATTATCTTTCTGTTGCAGTTTGTTCCCTTATCTATAGTTTATAGTTGTGCAAATGATGAAACGTTTTGTTGAGTTAGCTAACAACCTTGTTGACACACTACTTGATGACCTGCTGTTATCTATCAGATGACTGGCAAGCTGTAGCTAGTCTGTCCCGTTAACCCAGGCGGGCTAGCCAGTTAGATTACAGTCTTCCAGAAAGGTATAGTTATAGGCATATCATCTGTAGTTTAAGGAACATTCGGGACATAGCTAGTTATGATAATGTTTCGAAACAAATTTGAAGTACAGTGATGAAGTATAAAACAGGACAAAAAAAAATCATGTTTCTGACAGCTCCGATGACGATGTTATCGCTGTCATTTCATCTGGGCTGGAGTAATGTCCACGGGTTCTGCCCCTCGTAAAACATAGCTAACCAGAAGATAGGAAGGGGGTGCATTTGGTAGCCACAACGCTGTTCCATTAGGTGTTTTTAACACACCCTTGCATTGGCTTTTAGTGTATTTGGACAAAACCTAGCTAGCTAACTGGCATTTTGTTTGCGCCGTTCAGTCAATTGAAGGAGAAGGAATGTTCCGCTGTGGTCAGTCAGTGAAGGGTTACTGTAATGACGTTGTTTGCTATACAAGCAGCACAGTGCCTTATTCAGGGTAGCTCATCACAGCTGTCTAGTTATTACCGACAGCCCACACAAAACACGCATAAACACCGCGCATTTCATTTCCATACCATAGAGACCGGTAGTTATCCGGTCTCGAACCTTAGTTTTTCCATCACCGATAATATTCAACGACATGACCTCTGTCGGTAGCTCATAAAAGAGGATACTGCAGTAATCCATGGGCCATTGTCTACAGTCTTCCCTTTGTGTGTGTTTGTGTTTTGTGACAACTCTCTGGTACAATGTAGAATATACTGTAACAAAGTATAGTGTCCCTTTGTCTCTTTCTGACTGCCATTTACCGTGTGTGAGATAGATAGTCTGTGTTTCTCTTTCATGCTCTTAGTTATTCTAGAATAGGTGTATGAGAACCAGTTACCGCCTTGCAGTACCTGAGCACAGTTTTCACTTAATTACTGGTTATTCCCTGGTGCTGTTGTTGCTCCACTGGGTCTGTAAGACACGTTGTGGGCAGACTGAACATGTCACATCCCGTCCTCCCCTTTATGGGTGGGATAGAGAGTACATCTCCCCTCTACCTCCCCATTCTCTATTTCTTTCTCCCTCCGTTATCTTTCCTGTTTCTCCTTGCCCTCTCTCTCTCTCTCTCTCTCTCTCTCTCTCACTCTCACTCTCTCTCTCTCCCCTCACTCACTCTCTCGCTCTCTCTCTCCCCTCACTCACTCTCTCGCTCTCTCTCCCCTCACTCACTCTCTCGCTCTCTCTCCCCTCACTCACTCTCTCGCTCTCTCTCCCCTCACTCACTCTCTCGCTCTCTCTCCCCTCACTCACTCTCTCGCTCTCTCTCCACTCACTTACTCTCTCGCTCTCTCTCTCTCTCCCCTCACTCTCTCGCTCTCTCTCTCTCTCTCTTTACTCTCTCTCTCTCTCTCTCTCTTTACTCTCTCGCTCTCTCTCTCTCTCTCTCACTCTCACTCTCACTCTCACTCTCACTCTCACTCACTCTCTCTCTCCCCTCACTCACTCTCTCGCTCTCTCTCCCCTCACTCACTCTCTCGCTCTCTCTCCCCTCACTCACTCTCTCGCTCTCTCTCCCCTCTCTCGCTCTCTCTCTCTCTCCCCTCACTCACTCACTCTCTCGCTCTCTCTCTCTCTCCCCTCACTCACTCTCTCGCTCTCTCTCTCTCCCCTCACTCACTCACTCTCTCGCTCTCTCTCTCTCTCCCCTCACTCACTCTCTCGCTCTCTCTCTCTCTCTCTTCCCTCACTCACTCTCTCGCTCTCTCTCTCTCTCTCTTCCCTCACTCTCTCGCTCTCTCTCTCTCTCTCTTCCCTCACTCTCTCTCCTCCCTCTGTCCTTTTTTTCTGTGGTCTCGTATGTGACTGATGAAAGGAGGGATGGAGTGAAGTCACTTTTCCCTGATAAACGCCTCCGTACACCACTCCCTCTCTAACCCTGATAAACCCCTCCATACACCACTCCCTCTCTAACCCTGATAAACCCCTCCATACACCACTCCCTCTCTAACCCTGATAAACCCCTCCGTACACCACTCCCTCTCTAACCCTGATAAACCCCTCCGTACACCACTCCCTCTCTAACCCTGATAAACCCCTCCATACACCACTCCCTCTCTAACCCTGATAAACCCCTCCGTACACCACTCCCTCTCTAACCCTGATAAACCCCTCCGTACACCACTCCCTCTCTAACCCTGATAAACCCCTCCGTACACCACTCCCTCTCTAACCCTGATAAACCCCTCTGTACACCACTCCCTCTCTAACCCTGATAAACCCCTCCGTGCACCACTCCCTCTCTAACCCTGATAAACCCCTCCATGCACCACTCAATTCAATTCAAGGGGCTTTATTGGCATGGGAAACATATGTTTACATTGCCAAAGCAAGTAAAATAGATAATAAACAAAAGTGAAATAAACAATTAACAGTGAACATTACACTCACAAAAGTTCCAAAAGAATAAAGACATTTCAAATGTAATATTATGTGCAAATAGTTAAAGTACAAAATGGAAAATAAATAAATATAAAAATGGGTTGTATTTACAATGGTGTTTGTTCTAAACTGATTTCCCTATTCTTGTGGGAACAGGTCACAAATCTTGCTGCTGTGATGGCAAGCTGTGATATTTCACCCAATAGATATGGGAGTTTATCAAAATTGGGTTTGCTTTCAAATTCTTTGTGGGTCTGTGTAATCTGAGGGAAATATGTGTCTCTAATATGGTCATACATTGGGCAGGAGGTTAGGAAGTGCAGCTCAGTTTCCACCTCATTTTCTGGGCAGTGTGCACATAGCCTGTCTTCTCCTGAGAGCCAGGTCTACCTACAGCGGCCTTTTTCAATAGCAAGGCTATGCTCACTGAGTCTGTACATAGTCAAAGCTTTCTTTAAGTTTGGGTCAGTCACAGTGGTCAGGTATTCTGCCACTGTGTACTCTCTGTTTAGGGCCAAATAGCATTCTAGTTTGCTCTGTTTTTAATTCTTTCCAATGTGTCAAGGAATGATCTTTTTGTTTTCTCATGATTTGGTTGGGTCTAATTGTGTTGCTGTCCTGGGGCTCTGTGGGGTCTGTTAGTGTTTGTGAACAGAGCCCCAGGACCAGCTTGCTTAGGGGACTCTTCTCCAGGTTCATCTCTCTGTAGGTGATGGCTTTGTTTAGGGGACTCTTCTCCAGGTTCATCTCTCTGTAGGTGATGGCTTTGCTTAGGGGACTCTTCTCCAGGTTCATCTCTCTGTAGGTGATGGCTTTGCTTAGGGGACTCTTCTCCAGGTTCATCTCTCTGTAGGTGATGGCTTTGCTATGGAAGGTTTGGGACTTTTAGCAGAATTCTGCATGCAGTTTAAATTTGGTGTTTGTCCCATTTTGTGAATTCTTAGTTTATGAGCGGACCCCATACCTCACAACCCTGAAGGGAAATGGGTTCTATAACTGATTAAAGTATTCTAATTGGTATGTCAAATGTTACGTTCCTTTTGATGGCATAGAATGCCCTTCTTAGCCTTGTCTCTCAGTTCGTTTACAGCTTTGTGGAAGTTACCTGTGGCGCTGATGTTTAGGCCGAGGTATGTATAGTTTTTTGTGTGCTCTAGGGCAACAGTGTCTAGATGGAATTTGTATTTGTGGTCCTGGTGACTGGACCTTTTTTGGAACACCATTATTTTGGTCTTACTGAGATTTACTGTCAGGGCCCAGGTCTGACTGAATCTGTGCAGAAGATCTAGGTGCTGCTGTAGGCCCTCCTTGGTTGGAGACAGAAGCACCAGATCATCAGCAAACAGTAGACATTTGACTATAGATTCTAGCAGGGTGAGGCCGGGTGCAGCAGAATGTTCTAGTGCCCGCACCGATTCGTTGATATACTGTACCAGTTAAAAGCTTGGCCACACCTACTCATTCAAGGGTTTTTCTTTTCTTTTTTACAAGTTTCTACATTGTAGAGTAATAGTGAAGATGTACACTACCGTTCAAAAGTTTGGGGTCACTTAGAAATGTTCTTGCTTTTGAAAGAAAAGCAAACTTTTTGTCCATTAAAATAACATCAAATCGATCAGAAATAATTGTAAATGACAATTGTAGCTGGAAACTGCTGATTTTTAATGGAATATCTACATAGGCATACAGAGGCCCATTATCAGCAACCATCACTCCTGTGTTCCAATGGCACATTGTGTTAGCTAATCCAAGTTTATCATTTTAAAAGGTTAATTGATGATTAGAAAACCCTTTTGCAAAATGTTTGTTCTGGCAAATGAATTACGGTCATTGTTAGGAAGAAATGGTCTTCACACAGTTTTCAACGAGCCAGGCGGGCCAAACTGCTGCATATACCCTGACTCTGCTTGCACAGAACGCAAGAGAAGAGACACAGTTTCCCTGGTTAATATTTCCTGCTAACATGAATTTCTTTTAACTTTTAACTTTTAATTGTTATCAAAAGTTGAACCTAATTATCCGGCCATGCCGATTTTAATCGGTCGACCTCTAACAAGAACAGCTCAAATAAGCAGAGAGAAACGACACACCATCATTACTTTAAGACATGAAGGTCAGTCAATCCAGAAGGTTTTTGCGACTGCACTTGAAGAAACTTTCAAGTGCTATGATGAAACTGGCTCTCATGAGGACCACCACAGGAAAGGAAGACCCAGAGTTACCTCTGCTGCAGAGGATAAGTTCATTAGAGTTACCAGCCTCAGAAGTTGCAGCCCAAATAAATACTTCACAGAGTTCAAGTAACAGACACATCTCAACATCAACTGTTCAGAGAAGACTGAGTGATTCAGGCCTTTATGGCCGAATTGCTGCAAAGAAACCAATACTAAAGGACACCAATAAGGAGAAGAGACTTGCTTGGGCCAAGAAACACGAGCAATGGACATTAGACCGGTGGAAATCTGTCGTTTGGTCTGATGAGTCCAAATGTTAGATTTTTGGTTGCAACCGCCGTGTCTTTGTGAGATACAGAGTAGGTGAACGGATGATCTCTGCATGTGTGGTTCCCACCGTGAAGCATGGAGGAGGAGGTGTGGCGGTGTTTTGCTGGTGACACTGTCTGTGATTTATTTAGAATTCAAGGCACACTTAACCAGCATGGCTACCACAGCATTCTGCAGCAATACACCATCCCATCTGGTTTGGGCTTAGTGGGACTATCATTCGTTTTTCATCAGGACAATGACCCAAAACACACCTCCAGGCTGTGTAAGGGCTATTTGACCAAGAAGGAGAGTGATGGAGTGCTGCATCAGATGACCTGGCCTCCACAATCCCCCCGACCTCAACCCAACTGAGATGGTTTGGGATGAGTTGGACCTAGAGTTACAAAGAGTCGGAAACTTTCCGTGAAATTTCCATAATTTCCCCGGAAGTTTTCCATGGAAAGTTAAACCTTGGAATTTGGGGTGTTTTGCTTAAATTCATCAAGTGTTCGCTTATAACTGAACATTTTTTTGTGGGATACACAAGGCAATTCTAGGTCTTGTGGCATATTTTGGTTATACTATCCCCAATTCAATGGAATTGTAATCCTCTGCATGCACAGTGCATTCTTCCATCACACGTACAGCTGATTCTTAAGATCCCTAATGAGATGCTATTGAGCCCACACTACTACACTGTCTGAGCCAAGGACTACATGTTTTCTGGTAAGTTTTGATTACAATTCTGGTTGGGGTGAATATATTTTATATGACATACATGAGGAGTGTTTATTCACCTGTTTCCATACATGTTTCATTTTAAAACATTTATCTTACAAAGGAGTTGTTTAATCTAACTGCTTAACTATTTATCTGTAAAAAAAAATTACTCATACTTTCCTAATCTTTACAGGAAAATGCCACGGGCACTATCTGATGGAGACATTTCACTGCAGCTAGTGTAGAAGGAGAAGCTGTGTACATTTGCAAATACTGTGCCAAATCATATGTGAGGAATGCAACAAAGATGCAGAATCATCTGGCCAAGTGCATAAAGTTCCCTCAGCGCTCACAACAAGCAACCTCTGACAAAAGTCCCTCTACTTCTATTCAAGGTGAAAATGATTAATCAGACACCTTATCGATAGCAACAGCTCACGGTCCTCCTGAAATCATACGTCAATGGAGGAACGTAGTCAGAGTCAGAACGTAGTCAGAGAAATGCTGATGAATGTCTTGCTCGAGCTGTGTATGCAACTGGTACATCTCTGATGCTCACATGTGTATTGGAAGAGATTTCTGAATGTTCTTCGCCCAGGACACACCCCTCCAACCAGACATGCTTTATCTACTCATTTGATGAATACAGAGTTCAACAGAGTTCAAGTAAACGTCAAGCAAATCATAGAATATTATCGAATATTATTGGGCAAGGAATAATTAACTACATCATCTCCACCCCTCAACCAATATTCTACCAGAGCACAGACACAAGGGACAACAGACACACTGGTCTCTACATTGCAGATGAGCTGAAGGCAGTCATCAATGACATTGGACCACAGAAGGTATTTGCACTGATGACAGACAATGCTGCGAACATGAAGGCTGCTTGGTCTAAAGTGGAGGAGTCCTACCCTCACATCACACCCATTGGCTGTGCTGCTCATGCATTGAATCTCCTCTTCAAGGACATCATGTCACTGAAAACAATGGATACACTCCACAAGAGAGCCAAGGAAATGGTTAGGCATGTGAAGGGTCATCAAGTTATAGCAGCAATCTACCTCACCAAGCAAAGTGAGAAGAATAAGAGCACCACGTTGAAGCTGCCCAGTAACACCCGTTGGGGTGGTGCTGTCATCATGTTTGACAGTCTCCTGGAGGGGAAGGAGTCTCTCCAAGAAATGGCCATATCACAGTCTGCCGATATGGACAGCCCCATCAAGAGGATCCTCCTGGATGAAGTATTTCGGGAGAGAGTTGTAAGCAGCTTGAAACTCCTGAAACCTATAACAGTAGCCATTGCACGGATTGAGGGAGACAATGCCATCCTGTCTGATGTTCAGACTCTGCTTGCAGATGTAAGACAAGAAATCCGTACTGCCCTGCCCACTTCACTGTTGCTCCAAGCAGAGGAAACTGCAGTTCTGAAATACATCAGCTTGAAGACTTCTGCCTGAAGCCTATACACGCTGCAGCGTACATGTTAGACCCCAAATATGCTGGCAAGAGCATCCTGTCTGGTGCAGAGATCAGCAGGGCATGTCTCGCCACCTTGGCCTGGAAGATGGCAAGGTTCTTGGCAGTCTGGCGAAGTACACTTCCAAGCAAGGGCTTTGGGATGGAGATGCAATATGGCAGTCGTGCCAACATATCTCATCAGCCACCTGGTGGAAGGGACTTTGTGGATCTGAGGCTCTTTCCCCTGTTGCCTCCATCATCCTCAAAATCCCACCAACATCAGCCGCCTCAGAGCGCAACTGGTCCTTGTTTGGGAACACACACACCAAAGTACACAACAGGCTGATCAATACAAGGGTTTACATTTTTTTGCCATCCGGGCAAATTTGAGGCTTTTTGTGTCTGACAACGAGCCATCCTCAACAGGGTTGGAAAGTGACAGTGAAGATGAAGCCTCAGAGTCTGATGTTTGTCACAAACCGGCTCGAAGTTCGTAACAAAAAGGGAGACAACGTGGAGATAAGGAATAACAAAATATATTTATTAACTGAGGTAAACTAAATACAATTAACAATGGTGTGTGCGTGTAATCAGTAGTGTAAGTGAGTGTTTGCGTGTATAAATGTGATAATGAGGGGTGTTGAAAGGTGCCAAAGCAAACAAACAAAATGGCCACAAAAATGCCACAACCAAAACATATCAGTGTCTGCATGGAGAGAGTCTCCTCAATGAATGGGGAAGAGGTGCATTTATCCTGGGACACACCCGAGCCCAGGTGTGTCCCATTTCGCTGACGACCCTCCTGGCTCCGCCCACTGACATCCTATTAAGGAAAACGAGAGCAAAGAGAAAGATTTCGGCAGACAGAGTGGGAGGGTCGTCACAAGGTTGGAAAGTGACAGTGAAGATGAGGCCTCAGTCTGATGTTCAAGAGGTGGACATTGAGGAGGTCCAGGGAGAAGATATGGAAGCCTGAGAGGAAGACAACCAAAGCTTTCGTTTCTAGACTATCATTTTACAGATGTATGTTGAAAACATTTTTGGGAGATGCGATGGATCATTGGGGATCATTCAATATTCCCTTTCTTTTGTTGTTCAGTGAAATCATCCCATGTGAAGCGTCAACTCATTTAAAGTTCAATTCGTAACTAAATTGTTTTTTACATTTCTATCGGAAGGATTTAATTATTTGCAATTATGTCTACTTATGATAAGAGAAACAGAAACCTTTTACATCTCCATATGATATGGTAAAAAACATCTACATTTAAATGGTATTAATATTAATTTTCATATATTTCTGTTAATTCCCATATACCTGTTAATTCCCACAGAAAGTTTCCACCTGAATATTCCCCAAAATGTGCAACTCTCGTTGGACCGCAGAGTGAATGAAAAGCAGCCAACAAGTGCTCAGCATATGTTGTAAAAGCATTCCTCATGAAGCTGGTTGAGAGAATGCCAAGAGTGTGCAACGCTTTCATCAAGACAAAGGGGGGATATACTTTGAATAATTTTAAAATATATTTTGATTTGTTTAACACTTTTTTGGTTAATAGTGACGTCTTCACTAATTTGACATTTGCGCAGTACATTGTTTTAACTGAGGAAATGTTTGAGTCTGCTGTTAATGATAATGCAGAGGATTTTCCCAAGGTTGCTATAGACACACATCCCCCGGTAGTTATTTGGGTCATATTTGTCTCCACTTTTGTGGATTGGGCTGATCAGTCCTTGGTTCCAAATATTGTGGAAGATGCCAGAGTTAAGGATGATGTTGAAGTATAGCAAATTGTAATGTGTTGTCTGTATATTTTATCATTTCATTGAGGATACCATCAACACCACAGGCCTTTTTGGGTTTGAGGGTTTGTGTTTTGTCCTGTAGTTAATTTAATGTAATTAAAGAATCCAGTTGATTCTGGTAGTCTTTAATAGTTGATTCTAAGATTTGTATTTGATCATGTATATGTTTTTGCTGTTTAATTTGATAAGGACGCTGAGAAGTCTAATATACTGTTCACTAAACGTTTTGTCCAGGAAGTTGTCTAAAAGGAATTTATTTTGTTGTTGCCTAATTGTTTTTTGGTAGGTTTCCACACTACATTCCTTCCAGCTATAGCATTTCTTAATATTATTCAGTTCCTTTGCTCTCCCCCTCCATGGACCACTCCCCCTCCATGGACCACTCCCCCTCCATGGACCACTCCCCCTCCATGGACCACTCCCCCTCCATGGACCACTCCCCCTCCATGGACCACTCCCCCTCCATGGACCACTCCCCCTCCATGGACCACTCCCCCTCCATGGACCACTCCCCCTCTATCCATGATAAGCCCCTCCATGGACCACTCCCCCTCCATGGACCACTCCCCTTCCAGGGACCACTCCCCCTCTATCCATGATAAGCCCCTCCATGGACCACTCCCCCTCCAGGGACCACTCCCCCTCTATCCATGATAAGCCCCTCCATGGACCACTCCCCCTCCATGGACCACTCCCCCTCCATGGACCACTCCCCCTCCATGGACCACTCCCCCTCCAGGGACCACTCCCCCTCTATCCATGATAAGCCCCTCCATGGACCACTCCCCCTCCATGGACCACTCCCCTTCCAGGGACCACTCCCCCTCTATCCATGATAAGCCCCTCCATGGACCACTCCCCCTCCATGGACCACTCCCCCTCCATGGACCACTCCCCTTCCAGGGACCACTCCCCCTCTATCCATGATAAGCCCCTCCATGGACCACTCCCCCTCCATGGACCACTCCCCCTCCATGGACCACTCCCCCTCCAGGGACCACTCCCCCTCTATCCATGATAAGCCCCTCCATGGACCACTCCCCCTCCATGGACCACTCCCCCTCCAGGGACCACTCCCCCTCTATCCATGATAAGCCCCTCCATGGACCACTCCCCCTCCATGGACCACTCCCCTTCCAGGGACCACTCCCCCTCTATCCATGATAAGCCCCTCCATGGACCACTCCCCCTCCATGGACCACTCCCCCTCCATGGACCACTCCCCTTCCAGGGACCACTCCCCCTCTATCCATGATAAGCCCCTCCATGGACCACTCCCCCTCCATGGACCACTCCCCCTCCATGGACCACTCCCCCTCCATGGACCACTCCCCCTCCAGGGACCACTCCCCCTCTATCCATGATAAGCCCCTCCATGGACCACTCCCCCTCCATGGACCACTCCCCCTCCATGGACCACTCCCCTTCCAGGGACCACTCCCCCTCTATCCATGATAAGCCCCTCCATGGACCACTCCCCCTCCATGGACCACTCCCCCTCCATGGACCACTCCCCCTCCATGGACCACTCCCCCTCCAGGGACCACTCCCCCTCTATCCATGATAAGCCCCTCCATGGACCACTCCCCCTCCATGGACCACTCCCCCTCCATGGACCACTCCCCCTCCAGGGACCACTCCCCCTCCATGGACCACTCCCCCTCCATGGACCACTCCCCCTCTATCCATGATAAGCCCCTCCATGGACCACTCCCCCTCCAGGGACCACTCCCCCTCCATGGACCACTCCCCCTCCATGGACCACTCCCCCTCCATGGACCACTCCCCCTCCAGGGACCACTCCCCCTCTATCCATGATAAGCCCCTCCAGGGACCACTCCCCCTCCAGGGACCACTCCCCCTCTATCCATGATAAGCCCCTCCATGGACCACTCCCCCTCCAGGGACCACTCCCCCTCCATGGACCACTCCCCCTCCAGGGACCACTCCCCCTCTATCCATGATAAGCCCCTCCATGGACCACTCCCCCTCCATGGACCACTCCCCTTCCAGGGACCACTCCCCCTCCAGGGACCACTCCCCCTCCAGGGACCACTCCCCCTCTATCCATGATAAGCCCCTCCATGGACCACTCCCCCTCCATGGACCACTCCCCCTCCAGGGACCACTCCCCCTCCATGGACCACTCCCCCTCCATGGACCACTCCCCCTCCATGGACCACTCCCCCTCCAGGGACCACTCCCCCTCTATCCATGATAAGCCCCTCCATGGACCACTCCCCCTCCATGGACCACTCCCCCTCCATGGACCACTCCCCCTCCAGGGACCACTCCCCCTCCATGGACCACTCCCCCTCCATGGACCACTCCCCCTCTATCCATGATAAGCCCCTCCATGGACCACTCCCCCTCCAGGGACCACTCCCCCTCTATCCATGATAAGCCCCTCCATGGACCACTCCCCCTCCAGGGACCACTCCCCCTCCATGGACCACTCCCCCTCCATGGACCACTCCCCCTCCATGGACCACTCCCCCTCCAGGGACCACTCCCCCTCTATCCATGATAAGCCCCTCCAGGGACCACTCCCCCTCCAGGGACCACTCCCCCTCTATCCATGATAAGCCCCTCCATGGACCACTCCCCCT
Source organism: Salvelinus alpinus (assembly GCF_045679555.1). Taxonomy (NCBI): domain Eukaryota; kingdom Metazoa; phylum Chordata; class Actinopteri; order Salmoniformes; family Salmonidae; genus Salvelinus; species Salvelinus alpinus. The sequence goes on from NC_092107.1 coordinate 39,388,039, forward strand.
CCAGGGACCACTCCCCCTCCATGGACCACTCCCCCTCCAGGGACCACTCCCCCTCTATCCATGATAAGCCCCTCCATGGACCACTCCCCCTCCATGGACCACTCCCCTTCCAGGGACCACTCCCCCTCCAGGGACCACTCCCCCTCCAGGGACCACTCCCCCTCTATCCATGATAAGCCCCTCCATGGACCACTCCCCCTCCATGGACCACTCCCCCTCCAGGGACCACTCCCCCTCCATGGACCACTCCCCCTCCATGGACCACTCCCCCTCCATGGACCACTCCCCCTCCAGGGACCACTCCCCCTCTATCCATGATAAGCCCCTCCAGGGACCACTACTTATTCAGGCAGGCGACATGAAATCTACAGGACAGTGTGTGTGTGAGCTCTGTGTTGTTGTTTTGTCTGGAATAGTCCTGAATCTCTGACTGCGTAACCCCAGTGAATAGCCAGTGGAATTCTCCCCCAACAGACAATGGCTGATAGTGTGTGTGGTTGGGAAGTCACCCTGTTACTTATGGTAACTTCATATTGCTGAATCTACCATTGATTGATTGATTGATTGATTGACAGTGTGACTGTGTCCCTCCCTGCAGGTAAAAGTGACTCAGGAGCTGAAGAATTGTCACATAGAGCAGATGACCAGACTGCACCTCAAACATCAGACAGAATGTGACCTGCTGGAGGACATGAGGTACACACACTACATACTACACACACAGAGAGGAGGAGGAGGAGGAGGAGGAGGAGGAGGAGGAGGAGGATTCCAGTATTCCTATTTATTGGAAGAACACACCGATTTGGGATCTGACGAAGGAATTTCCTGCTGCTCTCCTTCTCCTCTCTATCTGTCTTTCTGTTGGTCTTTCTTTCTGTTTCTCTCTCTCTCTCTTTCTGTTTCTCTCTCTCTCTCTTTCTGTTTCTCTCTCTCTCTCTTTCTGTTTCTCTCTCTCTCTCTTTCTGTTTCTCTCTCTCTCTCTCTTTCTGTTTCTCTCTCTCTCTCTCTTTCTGTTTCTCTCTCTCTCTCTCTCTCTCTCTCTCTCTCTCTCTCTCTCTCTCTCTCTCTCTCTCTCTCTCTCTCTCTCTCTCTCTCTCTCTCTCTCTCTCTCTCTCTCTCTCTCTCTCTCTCTCTCTCTCTCTCTCTCTCTCTCTCTCTCTCTCTCTCTCTCTCTCTCTCTCTCTCTCTCTCTCTCTCTCTCTCTCTCTCTCTCTCTCTGTGTCTCTCTCTCTCTCGGTCTGGACCCCCCCACAGCTGGAAGTCATAACGGGAAACCAGTGCAGTTTTCTCCACTTTATAAAATGGAGAAAAGTCGTTCTCAGAAGGAAATAGCAATGAGATCCAAATCTACTGTGTGTTTCAAGTACAGCAGCAGTAATGATACGCTGCCCCGCTGCCCCGCCACCCCCAGCTGCCCCGCCACCCCCAGCTGCCCCGCCACCCCCAGCTTCCCCAGCTGCCCCGCCACCCCCAGCATGCCCCAGCTGCCCCGCCACCCCCAGCTGCCCCGCTGCCCCGCCACCCCCAGCTTCCCCGCCACCCCCAGCATGCCCCAGCTGCCCCGCCACCCCCAGCATGCCCCAGCTGCCCCGCCACCCCCAGCTTCACCACCACCCCCAGCATGCCCCGCCACCCCCAGCTTCACCACCACCCCCAGCTTCACAACGGAAGGAACCGCCTGCCTGCTCTCTGAAGCTCTCCTATCTGTGTACACAAGGCATTGATTATGTCTGACAACACACAGCAGTCACGTCTGTTTGAGAAAGATCTCATCCCTGCACCGCTGGTGTTGCTTTTGTTTAGGGAAACAGATTTTATGCTATATCTGCCTCAGTCTCTGTTTGGTGAGAGGGGTGCTGGCAACTGTTAGGGAGTCTGCTTAGCTCTGCCTGCAGCCAGTGTTGACATGTACACACTACATGACCAAAAGTATGTGGACACCTGCTCGTCGAACATCTCATTCCAAAATCATGGGCATTAATATGGAGTTGGTCTCCCCTTTTGCTGCCGTAACAGCCTCCACTCGTCTGGGAAGGTTTTCCACTAGATGTTGAAACATTTCATCCAGTTCGATGGGGTTGAGGTCAGGGCTCTGTGCAGGCCAGTCAAGTTCTTCCACACCGATCTCAACAAACCATTTCTGTGTGCACCTCACTTCCTGCACGGGGGTATTGTCATGCTGAAACAGGAAAGAGCCTTCCAAAAACTGTTTCCACAGAGTTGGAAGCACAGAATCTTCTAGAATGTCATTGTATGCTGTAGCGTTAAGATTTCCCTTCACTGGAACTAAGGGGCCTAGCCCGAACCATGAAAAACAGTCCCAGACCATTACTCCTCATCCACCAAATTTTACAGTTGGCACTTTATTTGGGCAGGTAGTGTTCTCCTGGCATCTGCCAAACCCAGATTTGTCCATCGGACTGCCAGATGTTGAAGCACAGAACGTGTTTCCACTGCTCCAGAGTCCAATGACGATGAGCTTTACACCACTCCAGCCGACTCTTGGCATTGTGTATGGTGATCTTAGGCTTGTGTGCGGCTGCTCGGCCATGGAAACCCATTTCATTAAGCTCTTGTTGAACTATAATTGTGCTGATGTTGCTTCCAGAGTGAGTTTGGAACTCGGTAGTAAGTGTTGCAACCGAGGACAGACGATATTTATGCGCTTCATCACTCTGCGGTCCCGTTCTGTGAGCTTGTGTGGCCTACCACTTCGCGGCTGTGCCGTTGTTGCTCCTAGACGTTTCCACTTCACAATAACAGCACTTACAGTCGACCAGGGGAGCTCTAGCAGGGCAGAAATTTTACAAACTGACTTGTTGGAAAGGTGGCATCCTATGACTGTGCCATGTTGAAAGTCACTGAGCTCTTCAGTAAGGCCGTTCTACTGCCAATGTTTGTCTATAGAGATTGAATGGCTGTGTGTTCGATTTTATACACCCGTCAGCAATGGATGAGGCTGAAATAACCGAAGCTACTAATTTGAAGGGATGTCCACATAGCCCCTGTTCTCTGTGGCAAGCATTAGCAAAAGGGTACTAGTTAGCTAATGTCTGCTTACTGATGCATATCGGTGCATGGCAGGTGGGTGAATGTTTTATTAATGTGAGAGGAAGAGTATGCAAACATTTTATATCTGTCTTGTTTCAGTTCCTGGGGAGGGACAGAGACGCGCAGAGTAGAAACACACACTTTCCTCTGCAAAGCTGAGGTATTAACTCTTTAGTCCCCAAAGCTGCTCTGAGTTCATTACCCTAATTAATCCTGGGGCGTGTTTAATCGGAGAGGACAATAACACCAAGATACATACACACACGCATAATATATATATATCTCTCTCTCTCTCTCTCTCTCTCTCTCTCTCTAGACACACGTATGCTGACACAAACTAAAGCTGACGTATGCATACACAGACATATGATCCTCATGAGAGAGAGGGGGAGGGGTGAAGGAGGGAGGGGGGGGGGGGAGGGAGGGGGAGGGGTGGTGGGGTGATGGAGGAAGGGAGAGAGAGAGACGGAGGGAGGGAGGGAGGGAGGGAGGGGGACGGAGAGAGGGGGAGAGAGAGACGGAGGGAGGGGGAGAGCGAAAGAGACGGACACAGAGAGAGAGATCGACCAGTGGCTTTAATCCCCAGAGACAGTCTTGTAGACGGAGTGGGCTTAGAGAGGATGAGGAAGAGAGAGGGAGAGCGAGCGAGGGGATGAAGAAGATGAGGAGAAAAAAGTCAGCGAGTCAGCTAAGCGTCCTAAATCCAGCTAAATCTGCATTTCCCTTATGTCTCCTTCACAAAGTCTCCACGCACGCGCACACACATACTCTACACACATACAAGATTGCTCAGACACACAAATCTGATGCACAAGTGTAGGCTATGTTGACTACTCTCCCTCTCAGGCCTAGTGTTGTACAGTACCTTCAAAAAGTATTCAGACCCCTTGACTTTTTCCATATTTTGTTACGTTACAGCTTTATTCTAAAATGGATTGAATATCATTTTTTTCTCAGAAATCTACACACAATAAACCATAATGACATCACAATACCCCATAATGACATCACAATACCCCATAATGACAAAGTGAGAACAGTTTTTATTTAATTTTTTTAAGTAAATGTAAAAAAAAAAAAAAAAAAAGTTAAACTTATTTACATAATTATTCAGACCCTTTGCTATGAGACTCGAAATTGAGCTCAGGTGCATCTTGTTTCCATTGATCATCATTGAGATGTTTCTACAACTTGATTGGAGTCCACCTGTGGTAAATTCAATTGATTGTAAATTATTTGGAAAGGCACACACCTGTCTATATAAGGTCCCATAGTTGATAGTGCAGGTCAGAGCAAAATACCAAGCCATGAGGTCGAAGGAATTGTCTGTAAAGTGCAGAGACAGGACTGTGTCGAGGCACAGATCTGGGGAAATGTACCAAAACATTTCTGCAGCATTGAAGGTCCCCAAGAATACAGTGGCCTCCATCATTCTTAAAGGGAAGAAGTTTGGAACCACCAAAACTCTTCTAAGAGCTGGCTGCCCGGCCAAACTGAGCAATTGGGGGAGAAGGGCCTTGGTCAGGGAGGTGACAAGAACCCGATGGTCACTCTGACAGAGCTCCAGAAGGACAACCATCTCTGCAGCACTCTACCAATCAGGCCTTTACGGTAGAGTGACCAGATGGAAGCCACACCTCAGTAAAAGGCACATGACATCCCGCTTGGAGTTTGCCAAAAGGCACTTAAAGATTCTCACCATGAGAAGCAAAATGTTCAGATCTGATGAAACCATTATTGAACTCTTTGGCCTGAATGCCAGGCGTCACGTCTGGAGGAAACCTGGCACCATCCCCACGGTGAAGCATGGTGGTGGCAGCATCATGCTGTGTGGATGTTTTTCAGCGGCAAGGACTGGGAGACTAGTCAGGATTGAGGCAAAGATAAACAGAGCAAAGCACAGAGAGATCCTTGATGAAAACATGCTCCAGAGCACTCAGGACCTCAGACTGGGGCAAAGGTTCACCTTCCAGCAGGACAACGACCCTAAGCAAACAGCCAAGACAACACAGGAGTGGCTTTCTGAATGTCCTGGAGTGGCTTAGCCAGAGCCCAGACTTGAACCCGATCGAACATCTCTGGAGAGAGCTTTAAAATAGCTGTGCAGCGACGCTCCCCATCCAACCTGACAGAGCTTGAGAGGATCTGCAGAGAAGAATGGGAGAAACTCCTCAAATACAGGTGTGCAAAGCTTGTAGCGTCATACCCAAGAATACTGTAATCTCTGCCAAAGGTGCTTCAACAAAGTACTGAGTAAAGGGTCTGAATTCTTATGTAAATGGGATATATATATATTTTGCAAGCATTATTTTGCTTTGTGATTATTGGGTATTGTGTGTAGATTGATGAGGGGGGGGGGGGATTTTCATCAATTTTAGAACAAAGCTGTAACGTAACAAAATGTGGAACAAGTCAAGGGGTCTGAATACTTTCCGAATGCACTGTTACACATGGCTATAGTGTTGTAGGTTAATATGGCCTGTTACACATGGCTATAGTGTTATAGGTTAATATGGCCTGTTACACATGGCTATAGTGTTGTAGGTTAATATGGCCTGTTACACATGGCTATAGTGTTGTAGGTTAATATGGCCTGTTACACATGGCTATAGTGTTGTAGGTTAATATGGCCTGTTACTCATGGCTATAGAGTTATAGGTTAATATGGCCTGTTACACATGGCTATAGTGTTGTAGGTTAATATGGCCTGTTACACATGGCTATAGTGTTATAGGTTAATATGGCCTGTTACTCATGGCTATAGTGTTGTAGGTTAATATGGCCTGTTACACATGGCTATAGTATTGTAGGTTAATATGGCCTGTTACACATGGCTATAGTGTTATAGGTTAATATGGCCTGTTACACATGGCTATAGTGTTATAGGTTAATATGGCCTGTTACACATGGCTATAGTGTTATAGGTTAATATGGCCTGTTACACATGGCTATAGTGTTATAGGTTAATATGGCCTGTTACACATGGCTATAGTGTTATAGGTTAATATGGCCTGTTACACATGGCTATAGTGTTGTAGGTTAATATGGCCTGTTACACATGGCTATAGTGTTGTAGGTTAATATGGCCTGTTACACATGGCTATAGTGTTGTAGGTTAATATGGCCTGTTACACATGGCTATAGAGTTATAGGTTAATATGGCCTGTTACTCATGGCTATAGTGTTATAGGTTAATATGGCCTGTTACTCATGGCTATAGTGTTGTAGGTTAATATGGCCTGTTACTCATGGCTATAGTGTTATAGGCTAATATGGCCTGTTGCTCATGGTTAACATGGCCTGTTGCTCATGGTTAACATGGTCTGTTGCACATGGCTAACATGGTCTGTTGCACATGGCTAACATGGCCTGTTGCTCATGGCTAACATGGTCTGTTGCACATGGCTAACATGGCCTGTTGCTCATGGCTAACATGGCCTGTTGCTCATGGTTAACATGGTCTGTTGCTCATGGCTAACATGGTCTGTTGCACATGGCTAACATGGCCTGTTACTCATGGCTATAGTGTTATAGGCTAATATGGCCTGTTGCTCATGGTTAACATGGCCTGTTGCTCATGGCTAACATGGTATGTTGCTCATGGCTAACATGGTCTGTTGCACATGGCTAACATGGCCTGTTGCTCATGGCTAACATGGCCTGTTGCTCATGGCTAACATGGCCTGTTGCTCATGGTTAACATGGCCTGTTGCTCATGGTTAACATGGCCTGTTGCTCATGGCTAACATGGTCTGTTGCTCATGGCTAACATGGTCTGTTGCACATGGCTAACATGGCCGGTTGCTCATGGCTAACATGGCCTGTTGCTCATGGCTAACATGGTCTGTTGCTCATGGCTAACATGGTCTGTTGCTCATGGCTAACATGGTCTGTTGCACATGGCTAACATGGCCTGTTGCTCATGGCTAACATGGCCTGTTGCTCATGGCTAACATGGTCTGTTGCACATGGCTAACATGGTCTGTTGCACATGGCTAACATGGCCTGTTGCTCATGGTTAACATGGCCTGTTGCTCATGGTTAATATGGCCTTTTGCTCATGGTTAATATGGCCTTTTGCTCATGGCTAACATGGCCTGTTGCTCATGGCTAACATGGCCTTTTGCTCATGGTTAATATGGCCTTTTGCTCATGGCTAACATGGCCTGTTGCTCATGGCTAACATGGCCTGTGTCCTTGCTTGCAACCTCACTTAAGCCTTATTTAGTGGCGTCTCTATCGTCTGATGAGTCTCCTATATCTCTCTATATCTCTCTCTCTGTGTGTCTTTCTCTCTCTGTCTTCCGACCTCTCTCTGTCTCCCATCATACCTCCATCTCTACATTATCTCTCTGACCAATGAATATATGAGTGTTTACGTTGATCTCTATAGTTCATCACCTGATCCCAGCTCTTTCCCATGTTTGATCCCTCTCTCTTACTTTGTTTGTGTAAGTATTTCACTCTCTCGTTCACTCTCTGCTGAGAGACACACACACACACACACACACACACACACACACACACACACACACACACACACACACACACACACACACACACACACACACACACACACACACACACACACACACAAATGCTGTGTGTGTGTGCTGTCAGACTCACACTCACCCACAGGTCTTGTCGGGGTGTTTGTTTTTGGTTGCACAGCTGATGCAGACACAGCCTCTTGAGTCTCTCGCTCTCTCTCCCTCTCTCTCACGCGCACAAGGATATTATAGTTTTGTGTTTTTATAAACTCAGCAAAAAAATAAGCGTCCCTTTTTCAGGACCGTCTTTCAAAGATAATTTGTAATAATCCAAATAACTTCACAGATATTCATTGTAAAGGGTTTAAACACTGTTTCCCATGCTTGTTCAATGAACCATAAACAATTAATGAACATGTACCTGTGGAATGTTCGTTAAGACACTAACAGCTTACAGACGGTAGGCAATTAATGTCACAGTTATGAAAACTTAGGACACTAAAGAGGCCTTTCTACTGACTCTGAAAAACACCAAAAGAAAGATGCCCGGGGTCCCTGCTCATCTGCGTGAACGTTCCTCAGGCATGCTGCAAGGAGGCATGAGGACTGCAGATGTGGCCAGGATAATAAATTGCAATGCCCGTACTGTGAGACACCTAAGACAGCGCTGCAGGGAGACAGGACGGACAGCTGATCGTCCTCGCAGTGGCAGACCACGTGTAACAACACCTGCATAGGATCGGTACATCCGAACATCACACCTGCGGGACAGGTACAGGATGGCAACAACAACTGCCAGAGTTACACCAGGAACGTATAATCCCTCCATCAGTGCTCAGACTGTTCGCAATAGGCTGAGAGAGGCTGGACTGAGGGCTTGTAGGCCTGTTGTAAGGCAGGTACTCACCAGACATCACCGGCAACAACGTTGTCTATGGGCACAAACCCACCGTCGCTGGACCAGACAGGACTGGCAAAAAGTGCTCTTCACTGACGAGTCGCGGTTTTGTCTCACCAGGGGTGATGGTCGGATTCGTGTTTATCGTCGAAGGAATGAGTGTTACACCGATGCCTGTACTCTGGAGCGGATCGATTTGGTGAAGGGTCCGTCATGGTCTGGGGCGGTGTGTCACAGCATCATCGGACTGAGCTTGTTGTCATTGCAGGCAATCTCAACGCTGTGCGTTACAGGGAAGACATCCTCCTCCCTCATGTGGTACCCTTCCTGCAGGCTCATCCTGACATGCCCCTCCAGCATGACAATGCCACCAGCCATACTGCTCGTTCTGTGCGTGATTTCCTGCAAGACAGGAATGTCAGTGTTCTGCCATGGCCAGTGAAGAGCCCGGATCTCAAACCCATTGAGCACGTCTGGGACCTGTTGGATCGAAGGGTGTGGGCTAGGGCCATTCCCCGCAGAAATGTCTGGGAACCTGCAGGTGCCTTGGTGGAAGAGTGGGGGTAACATCTCACAGCAAGAACTGGCAAGTCTTGTGCAGTCCATGAGGAGGAGATGCACTGCAGTACTTAATGCAGCTGGTGGCCACACCAGATACTGACTGTTACTTTTGATTTTGACCCCCCCCTTTGTTCAGGGACACATTATTCCATTTCTGTTAGTCACATGCCTGTGGAACTTGTTCAGTTTATGTTTGTTGAGAGGACGTTTATTTTTTTGCTGAGTTGATTAGTGTTTATTTTGATTCGTTTTTAGATTTTTATTGAGAATTCATTTTAGTTACAGTTAGTTTTTGAGACCTGATTTGCTAGTTTTTTTTAGTTTAAGTAATATAAAGATATTTCATTTTTATATTATTTAAAATCAAATGTATTTATAAAGCCTTTTTTACGTCAGCAGATGTCACAAAGTGCTATTCAGAAACCCAGCCTGAAACCCCAAACAGCAAGCAATGCAGATGTAGAAGCCCAATTTCTTGGATACCTAGAGAGGAACCAGGCTCAGAGGGGTGGCCAGTTCTCTTTTGGCATTGCCAGGTCAGATTGTTCTTCAAGATGTTCAAATGTTCATAGATTACTAGCGGGGTCAAATAATAATCACAGTGGTTGTAATGCAACAGGTCAGTACCTCAGGAGTAAATGTCAGTTGGCTTTTCATAGCTGAGCATTCAGAGGTCGAGACAGCAGGTGTGGTAGAGAGGGGGAGAGGAGAGAGGGAGAGTCGAAAACAGCAGGTCCAGGACAATGTAGTATGTCCGGTGAACAGGTCAGGGTTCCATAGCTGCAGGCAGAACTAGAGCAGCAGCATGACCAGCATGACTGGGGACAGCCAGGAGTCATCAGGCCAGGTAGTCCTGAGGCATGGTCCTAGGGCTCACGTCCACCAGGAGGGGAGGGCAAGAGAGAGAGTTTAAAGGAGCATACTTAAACTCACACAGGACACCAGATACGACAGGAGAATTACACCAGATATAAAACTAACCCTAGCCCGGCACACACTATTGCAGCATAGTTACCAGAGGCTGAGACGGGGAGGGGGGGTTGGCGGACACTGTGACCCCGTCCAATGATACCCCCGGACAGGGCTAACCAGGCAGGATATAACCCCACCCACTTTGCCAAAGCACAGCCCCCACACCACTAGAGGGATATCAACAGAGCACTAACTTATTACCCTGAGACAAGGCTGAGTATAGCCCTCGAAGATCTCCTCCTCCGCACGAGCCTGAGGCGGCCCAAAACCGGACAGGAAGATCACATCAGTGACTCAAACCACTCAAGTGATTCACCCCGCCTAGGTACAGCATGGAAGAGTACTATTAAGCCAGTGACTCAGCCCCCGTAATTGCGAGGCAGAGAATCCCAGTGAAGCGAGGGGTGCAGGCCAGGCAGAGACAGCAAGGTCGGTTTGTTGCTCCAGTGCCTTTCCGTTCACCTTCACACCTCTTGGCCAGACTACACTCAATCATAGGACCTACTGAAGAGTTTAGTCTTCAGTGAATAGTTAAATGTTGAGACCGAGTCTGCGTCTCACATGGATAGGCAGACCATTCCATAGAAATTGAGCTCTATAGGAGAAAGCCCTGTCTCCAGCTGTTTAATTCTAGGGACAATAAAAAGGCCTGCGTCTTGTGACCGTGGTGTACGTGTAGGTATGTACGGCAGGACCAAATTGGAGAGATAGGTAGGAGCAAGTCCATGTAATGCTTTGTAGGTTCGCAGTAAAACCTTGAAATCAAATTTTAAAAAGCTGCCCTTTAAATATTCTTGAGATATTCATCAAAAGAGAGATCAGGGTCCAGAGGAACGCCGAGGTCCTTCCAGTTTTATTTGAGACGACTGTACAACCATCAAGATGAATTGTCAGATCCAACAGCATATCTCTTTGTTTCTTGGGACCTAGAACTAGCATCTCTGTTTTAAAAGTAAAACATTTGCCGCTATCCACTTCATATTGTCTGAAACACAGGCTTCCATGGTTGCAATTTTGGGGCTTCACCATGTTTCATCGAAATGTACAGCATGTGTCGTCCGCATAGCAGTGAAAGTTGACATTGTGCTTCCCGAATGACATTGCCAAGAGGTAGAATATATAGTAGTATATAATATATATATAATAATATAGTAGTAAAACAATAGTGGTCCTAAAACGGAACTTTGAGGAACACCGAAACTCACAATTGCTCCTAGACCATCCACAGAGACAAACTGATATCTTTCCGACAGATAAGATCTAAACCAGGCAAGAACTTTTCCGTGTAGGCCAATTAGGGTTTCCAATCTCAACAAAAGAATGTGGTGATCGATGATGTCAAAAGCAGCACTAAGGTGTGATGATGAAGTGCACATAAAAAGCTGTGCGGGAATGACGAAGTGCACATAAAAAGCTGTGCGGGAATGATGAAGTGCACATAAAAAGCTGTGCGGGAATGATGAAGTGCACATAAAAAGCTGTGCGGGAATGATGAAGTGCACATAAAAAGCTGTGCGGGAATGATGAAGTGCATATAAAAAGCCATTCCGATTAATCGGTCGACCTCTAATTACAGGCAACATCCGCGCTGGGCTAAAGGCTAGAGGTGCCGCTTTCAAGGAGCGGGACACTACTCCGTGCGCTTAGAAGAAATTCCGCTAAGCCCTCTGACGAACCATCAAACAAGCAAAACGTCAATACGGTACTAAGATAGAATCCTACTATACCGGTTGTGAAGATCGTCGGATGTGGCAGGGCTTGCAAACTATCACGGATTACAAAGGGAAACTCAGCCGCAAGCTGCTCAGTGATGCGAGCATACCAGACAAGCTAAATGCCTTCTATGCTCCCTTCAAAGGAAGTAACGCTGAACCATGCGTGAGAGCACCAGCTGTTCCGGACAACTATGTGATCACGCTCTCCATAGCCGATGTAAGACCTTTTAAACAGGTTAACATTCACAACGCCGCAGGGCCAGACGGATTACCAGGGCACGTACTCCGAGCATGCGCTGACCAAGTGTCTTCACTGACATTTTCAACCTCTCCCAGACCCAGTCTGTAATACCTACATGTTTCAAGCAGAACACCATTGTCAGAGTGCCCAAGAATGCCAAGGTAACCTGTCTAAATGACTACCGCCCCGTACTCAGATCTGTAGCTATGAAAAGGCAGGTCATGGTTCACATCAACATCATCGTCCCAGGCACCCTGAACCCACTACAATTCGCATTCCACCCCAACAGATCCACAGATGATACTCCACACTGCCTTTTCCCACCTGGATAAGATGAACATCTACTGTACACGACAATGCTGTTCATTGACTACAGCTCAGCGTTCAACACCGTAGTGCCCTCCAAGCTCATCACTAAGCTAAGGATCCTGGGACTAAATACATCCCTCTGCAACTGGATCCTGGACTTCCTGACAGGCCACCCCCAGGTGGTGAGGGTAGGAAACAGCACCTCCCCCACGCTGACCCACAACACGGGGGCCCCTCGGGTGTGTGTTCTTAGTTCCCTCCTTTACCCCCTGTTCACCCACGGCTGTGTGGCCGCACATGACTAAAAACTCCATCACTAAATTTACCGTCGACACGACGTTGGTAGGCTTGATCACCGCCGACGATGAAACATCTTATCGGGAGGAGGCCAGAGACCTGGCAGTGTGGTGCCAGGACAACAACATCTCCCTCAACGTGAGCAAAACAATGGAGTTGATCGTAGATTACAGGAAACGGAGGGCCGAGCACGCCCCCATTCACAATGACGGGGCTGTATTGGAGTGGGTCGAGAGCTCCATGTTCCTCTGTGTCCACATCACTAAAGGTCTATCATGGTCCAAACACACCAGCACAGTAAAAAGGGCAAGACAACAGCTCTTCCCCCTCGGGAGGCTGAAAACATTTGACCTGAGCCCTCAGATCCTCAAAAAGTTCTACAGCTGCACCATTGAGAGCATCTTGACTGGCTGCTCACCACTTGGCATGGCAACTGCTTGGTTTCCGACCGCAAGGCGCTAAAGAGGATAGCACGTAAGGCCCAGTTCATTACTGGGGCAGAGCTCCCTGCCATCCAGGACCTCTATACCAGGCGGTGTCAGAGGAAAGCTCTAAAAATTGTCGAAGACTCCAGCCACCCAAGTCATAAACTGTTCTCTTTGCTACTACACGGCAAGCGGTACCAATGCACCAAGTCTGGAACCAACAGTACCCTGAACAGCTTCTAATCCCAAGCCATAAGACTTTCACGTTTTCATAAATTCTTAGAACGTTTGGGAATGACTTATATGCTAAGGAATTTATGAAAATTCTATAGCAATATAGAGTGGTAAAGCGGCCGTGTGTTTGGACAATTAATATACATTGCAGTAAATGAAACCTAATAAAAACATGTCTCGTCCAGGACCGGAGTCTACTGTACACAGACCGGTGCACCATAGAACTACAGTAGGCCTTTATGCAAACAAGCCATTTGCCACACAGACCTGCCATCATTCACTTTGACCTGGACTGTGTGTTTACAGGCAGTATGACCTGCCATCATTCACTTTGACCTGGACTGTGTGTTTAAAGGCAGTAGGACCTGCCATCATTCACTTTGACCTGGACTGTGTGTTTACAGGAAGTAGGACCTGCCATCATTCACTTTGACCTGGACTGTGTGTTTACAGGAAGTAGGACCTGCCATCATTCACTTTGACCTGGACTGTGTGTTTACAGGCAGTAGGACCTGTCATCATTCACTTTGACCTGGACTGTGTGTTTACAGGCAGTAGGACCTGTCATCATTCACTTTGACCTGGACTGTGTGTTTACAGGCAGTAGGACCTGCCATCATTCACTTTGACCTGGACTGTGTGTTTACAGGCGGTAGGACCTGTCATCATTCACTTTGACCTGGACTGTGTGTTTACAGGCAGTAGGCCCTGCCATCATTCACTTTGAACTGGACTGTGTGTTTACAGGCAGTAGGACCTGTCATCATTCACTTTGACCTGGACTGTGTGTTTACAGGCAGTAGGACCTGTCATCATTCACTTTGACCTGGACTGTGTGTTTACAGGCAGTAGGACCTGGACTGTGTGTTTACAGGCAGTAAGACCTGCCATCATTCACTTTGACCTGGACTGTGTGTTTACAGGCAGTAGGACCTGCCATCATTCACTTTGAACTGGACTGTGTGTTTACAGGCAGTAGGACCTGGACTGTGTGTTTACAGGCAGTAGGACCTGGACTGTGTGTTTACAGGCAGTAGGACCTGCCATCATTCACTTTGAACTGGACTGTGTGTTTACAGGCAGTAGGACCTGTCATCATTCACTTTGACCTGGACTGTGTGTTTACAGGCAGTAGGACCTGGACTGTGTGTTTACAGGCAGTAGGACCTGCCATCATTCACTTTGACCTGGACTGTGTGTTTACAGGCAGTAGGACCTGGACTGTGTGTTTACAGGCAGTAAGACCTGCCATCATTCACTTTGAACTGGACTGTGTGTTTACAGGCAGTAGGACCTGGACTGTGTGTTTACAGGCAGTAGGACCTGGACTGTGTGTTTACAGGCAGTAGGACCTGGACTGTGTGTTTACAGGCAGTAGGACCTGGACTGTGTGTTTACAGGCAGTAGGACCTGGACTGTGTGTTTACAGGCAGTAGGACCTGGACTGTGTGTTTACAGGAAGTAGGACCTGGACTGTGTGTTTACAGGAAGTAGGACCTGGACTGTGTGTTTACAGGAAGTAGGACCTGCACTGTGTGTTTACAGGAAGTTACAACAGTGTGACTTTAGATCAATAGAACAAAAAGCCACAAAATACACCTGAATGGATTTCTACAAATATGTCAATACCACGAGAGTCCTCTTACATTTGGGAACTTTACAGTCCAACTTGATCAAACTTTCATAAAAAGGTAGGCTCTCTGCCTCAGTTATGAACATAAACAACAACTAGATCAACAACTAGTGCTAGCCAGAGCAAGATGTGCTCAAATCTAACGAAGATAAACCCTCTCAAACTGTTTCAGCTAGTTGGCCATCAAAATTGCACTTATAAACGATGGGGAATTGTAGCCTTCTGCAGCTTGCCTGCAACGAAGCACCCAAGCTAACTGGCTAAAGTTGGCTAGCTTGCTTGCTTGCTACTCACAAAAACCTTACTCTGACCATTTAACTCACACTAGCAGAGTTGTTTAGCTAGCCTGTTTACATGTTATCTAGAGAGTTCGTGACTAACTATTGTTTTTTTTTGCCTACATTTATGGTCATATTCAGTCATTGTTGTGTTATTCTGCGCTGTTGCACACTCAGACGAGAGTGCTCTGAAATCATAGTAGATAGCCAGAGTGAATTTGTGAACGCAAGAGATATGCTAATTGATTAACAGTCGTTTAAGTTCTTGCTAGCTGACCAAAGGACACGTGCATCTCTAGCTATGTATAGCCCTCTTTGGACTTATTTTTTGCATCATTGGGATGAAGCTAATATGATCTCATGCATTTCTGATTCAGATTTCATATGTCGTCCTCTCTTGAGAACATTCACTTTCACTGCTTTGTCAAAAAATGATATTACTGAAAGAACAAACACGGTCTACAATACAGCCACAGATCATTAAATAACACAGCCACAGATCATTAAATAACACAGCCACAGATCATTAAATAACACAGCCACAGATCATTAAATAACACAGCCACAGATCATTAAATAACACAGCCACAGATCATTAAATAACACAGCCACAGATCGTTAAATAACACAGCCACTCAGCACACCTAACTGCAAGCCTGTGAATGCTAGTTATGTGATATTGTCTGCAGGATTCAAACTGACATATTCTGTCCTCAGTGATACCAGTCATATTAAATAATATTTCATATTTAACCAGGTGTACATTAGTCATTGGGGAATGTGTGCGCACACGTGCGAGTGAGATCTTATCATTGGTTGCTCTTGTTTACCTACAGCAGGGGCCAACCATGGCAGTGTTACCATGGAGGCATGAGAAGCTTAGACATGTCCAAAGATCATGTGTGTGTGTGTGTGTGCATACCAAGTCTAGGCCTGCTTTTTCCTGTCTCTCTCTCTCTCTCTGTATGTGTTGTGTGTGTGTGTGTGCGCGCGAGAGAGAGAGAGCTGAGAGAGAGCTTGTCCCCCCCATCCTTCTTATCTTCCTACCCTCTTATCTGTTGTCATGGTGACATGGTGAGCTCTGTGGTGGAGTCTAGGTGATAGGCTAGGTGATGTTGTTGTTTTGCCAGTGGTAGTACGTTTGTTTAGTCTGGTCTGGATGTGGGTTTCTCTGTGCCCTTGGATAAATGACCAGTGTGTCCTCTTCATGACCCCCTAGCGCTCCTCTTCAAGACCCCCTAGCGCCCCTCTTCATGACCCCCTAGCGCCCCTCTTCATGACCCCCTAGCGCCCCTCTTCATGACCCCCTAGCGCCCCTCTTCATGACCCCCTAGTGCCCCTCTTCATGATCCCCTAGCGCCCCTCTTCATGACCCCCTAGTGCCCCTCTTCATGACCCCCTAGCGCCCCTCTTCATGACCCCCTAGTGCCCCTCTTCATGACCTCCTAGTGCCCCTCTTCATGACCCCCTAGTGCCCCTCTTCATGACCCCCTAGCGCCCCTCTTCATGACCCCCTAGCGCCCCTCTTCATGACCCCCTAGCGCCCCTCTTCATGACCCCCTAGCGCCCCTCTTCATGACCCCCTAGCGCCCCTCTTCATGACCCCCTAGCGCCCCTCTTCATGACCCCCTAGCGCCCCTCTTCATGACCCCCTAGCGCCCCTCTTCATGACCCCCTAGCGCCCCTCTTCATGACCCCCTAGCGCCCCTCTTCATGACCTCCTAGCGCCCCTCTTCATGACCCCCTAGCGCCCCTCTTCATGACCCCCTAGCGCCCCTCTTCATGACCCCCTAGCGCCCCTCTTCATGACCCCCTAGCGCCCCTCTTCATGACCCCCTAGCGCCCCTCTTCATGACCCCCTGGTGCCCCTCTTCATGACCCCATGGCGCCCCTCTTCATGACCTCCTAGCGCCCCTCTTCAAGACCCCCTAGTGCCCCTCTTCATGACCCCCTAGCGCCCCTCTTCATGACCCCCTAGCGCCCCTCTTCATGACCCCCTAGCGCCCCTCTTCATGACCCCCTAGCGCCCCTCTTCATGACCCCCTAGCGCCCCTCTTCATGACCCCCTAGCGCCCCTCTTCATGACCCCCTAGCGCCCCTCTTCATGACCCCCTAGCGCCCCTCTTCATGACCCCCTAGCGCCCCTCTTCATGACCCCCTAGCGCCCCTCTTCATGACCCCCTAGCGCCCCTCTTCATGACCCCCTAGCGCCCCTCTTCATGACCCCCTAGCGCCCCTCTTCATGACCTCCTAGCGCCCCTCTTCATGACCTCCTAGCGCCCCTCTTCATGACCCCCTAGCGCCCCTCTTCATGACCCCCTAGCGCCCCTCTTCATGACCCCCTAGCGCCCCTCTTCATGACCCCCTAGCGCCCCTCTTCATGACCTCCTAGCGCCCCTCTTCATGACCCCCTAGTGCCCCTCTTCATGACCCCCTAGCGCCCCTCTTCATGACCCCCTAGCGCCCCTCTTCATGACCCCCTAGCGCCCCTCTTCATGACCCCCTAGCGCCCCTCTTCATGACCCCCTAGCGCCCCTCTTCATGACCTCCTAGCGCCCCTCTTCATGACCTCCTAGCGCCCCTCTTCATGACCCCCTAGCGCCCCTCTTCATGACCTCCTAGCGCCCCTCTTCATGACCTCCTAGCGCCCCTCTTCATGACCCCCTAGCGCCCCTCTTCATGACCCCCTAGCGCCCCTCTTCATGACCCCCTAGCGCCCCTCTTCATGACCCCCTAGCGCCCCTCTTCATGACCCCCTAGTGCCCCTCTTCATGACCCCCTAGTGCCCCTCTTCATGACCCCCTAGTGCCCCTCTTCATGACCCCCTAGCGCCCCTCTTCATGACCCCCTAGCGCCCCTCTTCATGATCCCCTAGCGCCCCTCTTCATGACCCCCTAGCGCCCCTCTTCATGACCCCCTAGCGCCCCTCTTCATGACCCCCTAGCGCCCCTCTTCATGACCCCCTAGCGCCCCTCTTCATGACCCCCTAGCGCCCCTCTTCATGACCCCCTAGCGCCCCTCTTCATGACCCCCTAGCGCCCCTCTTCATGACCCCCTAGCGCCCCTCTTCATGACCCCCTAGCGCCCCTCTTCATGACCCCCTAGTGCCCCTCTTCATGACCCCCTAGCGCCCCCTCTTCATGACCCCCTAGCGCCCCTCTTCATGACCTCCTAGCGCCCCTCTTCATGACCTCCTAGCGCCCCTCTTCATGACCCCCTAGCGCCCCTCTTCATGACCCCCTAGCGCCCCTCTTCATGACCCCCTAGCGCCCCTCTTCATGACCCCCTAGCGCCCCTCTTCATGACCTCCTAGCGCCCCTCTTCATGACCCCCTAGCGCCCCTCTTCATGACCCCCTAGCGCCCCTCTTCATGACCCCCTAGCGCCCCTCTTCATGACCCCCTAGCGCCCCTCTTCATGACCCCCTAGCGCCCCTCTTCATGACCCCCTAGCGCCCCTCTTCATGACCCCCTAGCGCCCCTCTTCATGACCCCCTAGCGCCCCTCTTCATGACCCCCTAGCGCCCCTCTTCATGACCTCCTAGCGCCCCTCTTCATGACCCCCTAGCGCCCCTCTTCATGACCCCCTAGCGCCCCTCTTCATGACCCCCTAGCGCCCCTCTTCATGACCCCCTAGCGCCCCTCTTCATGACCTCCTAGCGCCCCTCTTCATGACCCCCTAGCGCCCCTCTTCATGACCCCCTAGCGCCCCTCTTCATGACCCCCTAGCGCCCCTCTTCATGACCCCCTAGCGCCCCTCTTCATGACCCCCTAGCGCCCCTCTTCATGACCCCCTAGCGCCCCTCTTCATGACCCCCTAGCGCCCCTCTTCATGACCCCCTAGCGCCCCTCTTCATGACCCCCTAGCGCCCCTCTTCATGACCCCCTAGCGCCCCTCTTCATGACCCCCTAGCGCCCCTCTTCATGACCCCCTAGCGCTCCTCTTCATGACCCCCTAGCGCCCCTCTTCATGACCCCCTAGCGCCCCTCTTCATGACCTCCTAGCGCTCCTCTTCATGACCCCCTAGCGCCCCTCTTCATGACCCCCTAGCGCCCCTCTTCATGACCCCCTAGCGCCCCTCTTCATGACCCCCTAGCGCCCCTCTTCATGACCTCCTAGTGCCAGAAACTTGATCAGTTTCTGGTTTCAGTTGAATGTTTGTCGGTTTTGCGTTTGTTGATAGGTAGGTGACGGGGGTATATTTTCCAAGCCCGCACCCAGAGTGGCAGCTCATAAAAAGCTAGCCGTCCCTGGGTGGCCTCGAACGACCGTCCATTCGGTTAACAGACAAATGGGAAACTAGAATTTTCTGGGACTCAAATCTACTACCTAGTTTAAATGTATTTACACTTTCTTTCTACTCACAATTTTATGTTGCAATTACGTACTTTATAAACATTTATCAATTATTTCAAAGTTTATAAATTACTTGCTGTAGCTATTTAATCCTGAAGTGTAAGTAGTTGCAGTTTTAGATTGGGTACTGTTATCAAGTTTACGAATAATTTGTAAATCGGTTCTTATTAAGAATGATTTTGACCACAAACCAAAGCATTAATAGGCCTAAGCCATTAGCAAGTAACTAACTTCATAAGCATCTTTATAAATAGTTTAGCTCTCTGACATTCGTACATATTAGGCTATGTAATGAGGATTTTTAAATATACTGAACAAAAATATAAACGCAACTTGCAACAATTCCAATGATTTTATGAAGTTACAGTTCATACAAGGAAATCAGTCAATTTAAATAAATTCATTAGGCCTTAATTAATGGATTTCACATGACTGGGCAGGGGCGCAGCCATGGGTGGGCCACTTGGGAACCAGGCCCAGCCAATCAGAATTAGTTTTTCCCAACAAAAGGGCTTTATTACAGACAGAAATACTCCTCAGTTTCATCAGCTGTCTGGGTGGCTGGTTTCAGACGATCTCACAGTTGAAGAAGCCGGATGTGGAGGTCCTGGGCTGGCGTGGTTACACATGGTCTGCGGTTGTGAGGCTGGTTGGACGTACTGCCAAATTCTCTAAAATTACGTTGGAGGCGGCTTATGGTAGACATTCCTGCAGTCAGCATGACAATTGGACGCTCCCTCAACTTGAGACATCTGTGGCATCTGGCAGTCTCTATGGGGGTGCCACAGGGTTCAATTCTCGGGCCGACTCTCTTCTCTGTATACATCAATGATGTCTCTCTTGCTGCTGGGGATTCTCTGATCCACCTCTACGCAGACGACACCATTCTGTATACTTCTGGCCCTTCTTTGGACACTGTGTTAACTAACCTCTAGACGAGCTTCAATGCCATACAACTCTCCTTCTGTGTAAAACTAAATGCATGCTCTTCAACCGATCGCTGCTTGCACCTGCCCGCCCGTCCAGCATCACTACTCTGGACGGTTCTGACTTAGAATATGTGGACAACTACAAATACCTAGGTATCTGGCTGGACTGTAAACTCTCTTTCCAGGCTCATATTAAACATCTCCAATCCAAAATTAAATCTAGAATTGGCTTCCTATTTCACAACAAAGCATCCTTCACTCTTTCTGCCAAATATACCCTCATAAAACTGACCATCCTAACGATCCTTGACTTTGGCAATGTCATTTACAAAATAGCCTCCAACACTCTACTCAACAAATTGGATGCAGTCTATCACAGTGCCATCCGTTTTGCCACCAAAGCCCCATATACTACCCACCACTGCGACCTGTATGCTCTCGTTGGCTGGCCCTCGCTTCATATTCGTCGCCAAACCCACTGGCTCCAGGTCGTCTAAGTATTTGCTAGGTAAAGCCCCGCCTTAGCTCACTGGTCACCATAGCAGCACCCACCCGTAGTAGGCACTCCAGCAGGTATATCTCACTGGTCACCCCCAAAGCCAATTCCTCCTTCGGTCGCCTTTCCTTCCAGTTCTCTGCTGCCAAAGACTGGAACGAACTGCAAAAATCACTGAAGCTGGAGACATATCTCCCTCAATAACTTTAAGCACCAACTGTCAGAGCAGCTCACAGATCACTGCACCTGTACATATCCCATCTGTAAATAGCCCATCCAACTACTTCATCCCCCATACTGTTATTTATTTTATTTATTTTGCTCCTTTGCACCCCTGTATCTCTACTTGCACACTCATCTTCTGCACATCTATCACTCCAGTGTTTAATTGCTATATTGTAATTATCTCGCCACTTTGGCCTATTTATTGCCTTACCGCTCTTATCCTACCTCATTTCCACACACTGTGTATAGACCTTTTCTATTGTATTATTGACTGCATATTTGTTTATTCTGTGTGTAACTCTGTGTTGTTGTTTGTGTCGCACTGCTTTGCTTTATCTTGGCCAGGTCGCAGTTGTAAATGAGAACTTGTTCTCAACTGGCCTACCTGGTTAAATAAAGGTGAAATAATATATATATATATATATATATATATATATATATATATATATATATATAAATGAACAGACATATTGTTATAGGTGTTTAATAAAGTAGTGATATTGATCTAAAAAAAAAAGAACAACAGAAAATCATTAACATATGCCTTATATGATCTATTAATCAATTTTAAATGAAAGTGTTACCAGATTGTGTTATGATGAAAGGTAAGACAGTTCCACCAAGTTCATATGGTAGGTTATTCATACGTTTCCAGTCCAGACTCAATGGGCATGTCATTAATTGAAAGGACCATTGAACAGCAGGAAATAGCCCAGTTTGTGTCTTAACCTTTTAGGCTACCCTTTGAAGGTGGAATGTGATCTGTTCTCAAGCCATTGGTGAAACCACATGCTGCCAATGGCAAAAGGCACTGCTGAGATTTGAACTCAGGATCTCCTGTTTACTAGACAGGCGCTTTAACCAACTAAGCCACAGCACCAGGTGATTTCTCTAGCTGCATTGGAGTGTTTTGTTTTAATCGTTCAGAGGTCCCATTGACGGGTGACTCAGTTGTTTGTAATGCAGTCTCCGGATTTCAGCATACTCCTCCTAAACAGGATATTCAAAGTGGAGAGGTGGGAATTGAAGTCTTTGAGCCCTTATTTTACAGACTTAAACTAGAAATTCAAACTAGCCTACAAACTGAAACTCAAACAGTTTCAGTAGATTATATTGTTGTTGTTAAGGTTAATTGAATTTGTATTTTCTGTTTTTTTTTCTTCAGCCTAAGTGATCGAAGTTGAGTTTATTTTACATTTGTTGAGGCTTTGAGTTTGTCGTAGTAAAACAGTCTGCCCCCTGTAAGGATCGAACTCACGACCTTCAGATTATGAGACTGACGCGCTGCCTACTGCGCCAAAGAGGCCTGGAGGAGATTGGGAGCATGTGTCTCTTTCCATGACATAGGGAGCTTGTGTCTGTTTCCGTGTGTCAGGTTTCTGGGGTAAATGGTGGAGGTGGGGTTAAACTCTGATCCCTGATTGGCTGATGTTGCTTCAACCAGAGGCTCTAGTTCAGAGCACAGCTTTAGACCAGAGATGCCTAATCTGTCTGTATGTTTTTTCAACTGTTGGTCTGTCTGTCAGTCTGTGTCGTTCTATGTAAAGAAGGCACACTGGTGCAGTCAGGAGAGAGAGAATATAGTGGTTTGTGTGTGTGTGACGCAGTCCCATTCTGGACAGAGAGAAGAGAGTGGATTACTCTCTCTTAACAGTGACTAGGGAACCTGTGGAATTTGTACTATTTGATTGGGATTTAAACGCAGAATGTTTACGGCTCAGTTTCTCAGGCGTGCGCACACACACACACACACACACACACACACACACACACACACACACACACACACACACACACACACACACACACAGTAAAGAGCTTGATGAGGTCTCTTCCTGTCTAGGCTGTAATTAGTGTTTGAGGGGATTGTGGGTAGCCTAATTATGCTCTCTAAGTGTCGCCTTCCTCCTCCCATCTATCCATCCATCTCTCCCTCTGTCTGCAGACCCCCTGACTGCAATCATTGTGTCTGTCTGTCCTCCTGTTTGAGACCCCGAAACAGAGATTGTTCTGGGGTCTCAGCCCTAGTAGTGGGTCAAGTTGAGAGGGGGAAGGGTGGGAGGTTATCTGTTTCTGAGAGTTTGAGGCGGAAGCTAAGCTCATAACATGACTGTGCTGGTTTAACTGTCCTGGGAAAGAGTGTGTGTGGGTGGACAAGCCGGCCCAGGGGACCTGACTCAGAAACAGATCAGCTTTCCCTGCGTAAAGGAAGAACGCACCCTGTATGGATGTTAGTTGTGTGTTTGCTATGTTTAACGTGATGTGTCCAGACATGTCTCATGGCATGAAGCAGATTTACATACAATACCAGTCAAAAGTTTGGACACGCCTACTCATTACAGGGTTTTTCTTTATTTTTACTCTTTTCTACATTGTAGAATAATAGTGAAGACATCAAAACCATGAAATAAAACACATGGAATCATGTAGTAACTAAAAAAGTGTTAAACAAATCAAAATATATTTTATATTTGAGATTCTTCAAAGTAGCCACCCTTTGCCTCGACGACAGCTTTTCAATACCATTTAAGAAAATGCAGGGGTGCGTGCTATGCCACTGCTTATAGATACAAGTTAATTATAACTATAAGAAATCTAAGATGTGTCAAATAAATGACATCCAGCTCAGTGCTCCAGCTATGCATTGTGTTGCTAACTTGTTAGCTACGTGTATAGATGTCAGCTATGCATTGTGTTGCTAACTTGGTAGCTATGTGTATAGATGTCAGCTATCCATTGTGTTGCTAACTTGCTAGCTACGTGTATAGATGTCAGCTATGCATTGTGTTGCTAACTTGTTAGCTAAGTGTCTAGATGTCAGCTATCCATTGTGTTGCTAACTTGCTAGCTACGTGTATAGATGTCAGCTATGCATTGTGTTGCTAACTTGTTAGCTAAGTGTCTAGATGTCAGCTATCCATTGTGTTGCTAACTTGCTAGCTACGTGTCTAGATGTCAGCTATGCATTGTGTTGCTAACTTGGTAGCTACGTGTATAGATGTCAGCTATGCATTGTGTTGCTAACTTGTTAGCTAAGTGTCTAGATGTCAGCTATGCATTGTGTTGCTAATTTGCTAGCTAATTTGCTAGCTAAGTGGCTAGATGTCAGCTATGCATTGTGTTGCTAATTTGCTAGCTAAGTGTCTAGATGTCAGCTATGCTTTGTGTTGCTAACTTGCTAGCTAAGTGTCTAGATGTCAGCTATGCTTTGTGTTGCTAACTTGCTAGCTAAGTGGCTAGATGTCAGCTATGCATTGTGTTGCTAACTTGCTAGCTAAGTGGCTAGATGTCAGCTATGCATTGTGTTGCTAACTTGTTAGCTAAGTGTCTAGATGTCAGCTATCCATTGTGTTGCTAACTTGGTAGCTACGTGTATAGATGTCAGCTATGCATTGTGTTGCTAACTTGGTAGCTACGTGTATAGATGTCAGCTATGCATTGTGTTGCTAACTTGTTAGCTAAGTGTCTAGATGTCAGCTATGGATTGTGTTGCTAATTTGCTAGCTAAGTGTCTAGATGTCAGCTATGCTTTGTGTTGCTAACTTGCTAGCTAAGTGTCTAGATGTCAGCTATGCATTGTGTTGCTAACTTGCTAGCTAAGTGGCTAGATGTCAGCTATGCTTTGTGTTGCTAACTTGCTAGCTAAGTGGCTAGATGTCAGCTATGCATTGTGTTGCTAACTTGCTAGCTAAGTGTCTAGATCTCAGCTATGCATTGTGTTGCTAACTTGGTAGCTACGTGTATAGATGTCAGCTATGCATTGTGTTGCTAACTTGCTAGCTAAGTGTCTAGATGTCAGCTATGCATTGTGTTGCTAATTTGCTAGCTAAGTGTCTAGATGTCAGCTATGCATTGTGTTGCTAACTTGTTAGCTACGTGTATAGATGTCAGCTATGCATTGTGTTGCTAACTTGTTAGCTAAGTGTCTAGATGTCAGCTATGCATTGTGTTGCTAACTTGCTAGCTAAGTGTCTAGATGTCAGCTATGCATTGTGTTGCTAACTTGCTAGCTACGTGTATAGATGTCAGCTATGCATTGTGTTGCTAACTTGCTAGCTACGTGTATAGATGTCAGCTATGCATTGTGTTGCTAACTTGCTAGCTACGTGTATAGATGTCAGCTATGCATTGTGTTGCTAACTTGTTAGCTACGTGTATAGATGTCAGCTATGCATTGTGTTGCTAACTTGCTAGCTAAGTGTCTAGATGTCAGCTATGCATTGTGTTGCTAATTTGCTAGCTAAGTGTCTAGATGTCAGCTATGCATTGTGTTGCTAACTTGTTAGCTACGTGTATAGATGTCAGCTATGCATTGTGTTGCTAACTTGGTAGCTAAGTGGCTAGATGTCAGCTATGCATTGTGTTGCTAATTTGCTAGCTAAGTGTCTAGATGTCAGCTATGCATTGTGTTGCTAATTTGCTAGCTAAGTGATTAGATGTCAGCTATGCATTGTGTTGCTAACTTGTTAGCTAAGTGGCTAGATGTCAGCTATGCATTGTGTTGCTAACTTGCTAGCTAAGTGTCTAGATGTCAGCTATGCATTGTGTTGCTAACTTGCTAGCTAAGTGTCTAGATGTCAGCTATGCATTGTGTTGCTAATTTGCTAGCTAAGTGTCTAGATGTCAGCTATGCATTGTGTTGCTAACTTGTTAGCTACGTGTATAGATGTCAGCTATGCATTGTGTTGCTAACTTGTTAGCTAAGTGTCTAGATGTCAGCTATGCATTGTGTTGCTAACTTGCTAGCTAAGTGTCTAGATGTCAGCTATGCATTGTGTTGCTAACTTGCTAGCTACGTGTATAGATGTCAGCTATGCATTGTGTTGCTAACTTGCTAGCTACGTGTATAGATGTCAGCTATGCATTGTGTTGCTAACTTGCTAGCTACGTGTATAGATGTCAGCTATGCATTGTGTTGCTAACTTGTTAGCTACGTGTATAGATGTCAGCTATGCATTGTGTTGCTAACTTGCTAGCTAAGTGTCTAGATGTCAGCTATGCATTGTGTTGCTAATTTGCTAGCTAAGTGTCTAGATGTCAGCTATGCATTGTGTTGCTAACTTGTTAGCTACGTGTATAGATGTCAGCTATGCATTGTGTTGCTAACTTGGTAGCTAAGTGGCTAGATGTCAGCTATGCATTGTGTTGCTAATTTGCTAGCTAAGTGTCTAGATGTCAGCTATGCATTGTGTTGCTAATTTGCTAGCTAAGTGATTAGATGTCAGCTATGCATTGTGTTGCTAACTTGTTAGCTAAGTGGCTAGATGTCAGCTATGCATTGTGTTGCTAACTTGCTAGCTAAGTGTCTAGATGTCAGCTATGCATTGTGTTGCTAATTTGCTAGCTAAGTGTCTAGATGTCAGCTATGCATTGTGTTGCTAACTTGTTAGCTACGTGTATAGATGTCAGCTATGCATTGTGTTGCTAACTTGGTAGCTAAGTGGCTAGATGTCAGCTATGCATTGTGTTGCTAATTTGCTAGCTAAGTGTCTAGATGTCAGCTATGCATTGTGTTGCTAATTTGCTAGCTAAGTGTCTAGATGTCAGCTATGCATTGTGTTGCTAACTTGCTAGCTACGTGTATAGATGTCAGCTATGCATTGTGTTGCTAACTTGCTAGCTACGTGTATAGATGTCAGCTATGCATTGTGTTGCTAACTTGCTAGCTACGTGTATAGATGTCAGCTATGCATTGTGTTGCTAACTTGCTAGCTACGTGTATAGATGTCAGCTATGCATTGTGTTGCTAATTTGCTAGCTAAGTGTCTAGATGTCAGCTATGTATTGTGTTGCTAACTTGCTAGCTACGTGTATAGATGTCAGCTATGCATTGTGTTGCTAACTTGCTAGCTAAGTCTCTAGATGTCAGCTATGCATTGTGTTGCTAATTTGCTAGCTAAGTGTCTAGATGTCAGCTATGCATTGTGTTGCTAACTTGTTAGCTACGTGTATAGATGTCAGCTATGCATTGTGTTGCTAACTTGGTAGCTAAGTGGCTAGATGTCAGCTATGCATTGTGTTGCTAATTTGCTAGCTAAGTGTCTAGATGTCAGCTATGCATTGTGTTGCTAATTTGCTAGCTAAGTGATTAGATGTCAGCTATGCATTGTGTTGCTAACTTGTTAGCTAAGTGGCTAGATGTCAGCTATGCATTGTGTTGCTAACCTGTTAGCTACGTGTATAGATGTCAGCTATGCATTGTGTTGCTAACTTGCTAGCTACGTGTATAGATGTCAGCTATGCATTGTGTTGCTAACTTGCTAGCTACGTGTATAGATGTCAGCTATGCATTGTGTTGCTAACTTGCTAGCTACGTGTATAGATGTCAGCTATGCATTGTGTTGCTAACTTGCTAGCTACGTGTCTAGATGTCAGCTATGCATTGTGTTGCTAACTTGCTAGCTACGTGTCTAGATGTCAGCTATGCATTGTGTTGCTAACTTGTTAGCTACGTGTATAGATGTCAGCTATGCATTGTGTTGCTAACTTGGTAGCTAAGTGGCTAGATGTCAGCTATGCATTGTGTTGCTAATTTGCTAGCTACGTGTATAGATGTCAGCTATGCATTGTGTTGCTAACCTGTTAGCTACGTGTATAGATGTCAGCTATGCATTGTGTTGCTAACTTGCTAGCTACGTGTCTAGATGTCAGCTATGCATTGTGTTGCTAACTTGCTAGCTACGTGTCTAGATGTCAGCTATGCATTGTGTTGCTAACTTGCTAGCTACGTGTATAGATGTCAGCTATGCATTGTGTTGCTAACTTGCTAGCTACGTGTATAGATGTCAGCTATGCATTGTGTTGCTAACTTGTTAGCTACGTGTATAGATGTCAGCTATGCATTGTGTTGCTAACTTGCTAGCTACGTGTCTAGATGTCAGCTATGCATTGTGTTGCTAACTTGCTAGCTAAGTGTCTAGATGTCAGCTATGCATTGTGTTGCTAACTTGCTAGCTACGTGTCTAGATGTCAGCTATGCATTGTGTTGCTAACTTGCTAGCTAAGTGTATAGATGTCAGCTATGCATTGTGTTGCTAACTTGCTAGCTACGTGTATAGATGTCAGCTATGCATTGTGTTGCTAACTTGCTAGCTACGTGTATAGATGTCAGCTATGCATTGTGTTGCTAACTTGCTAGCTAAGTGTCTAGATGTCAGCTATGCATTGTGTTGCTAACTTGCTAGCTACGTGTATAGATGTCAGCTATGCATTGTGTTGCTAACCTGTTAGCTACGTGTATAGATGTCAGCTATGCATGGTGTTGCTAACTTGCTAGCTACGTGTATAGATGTCAGCTATGCATTGTGTTGCTAACTTGCTAGCTACGTGTATAGATGTCAGCTATGCATTGTGTTGCTAACTTGCTAGCTACGTGTCTAGATGTCAGCTATGCATTGTGTTGCTAACTTGCTAGCTACGTGTATAGATGTCAGCTATGCATTGTGTTGCTAACTTGCTAGCTACGTGTATAGATGTCAGCTATGCATTGTGTTGCTAACTTGTTAGCTACGTGTATAGATGTCAGCTATGCATTGTGTTGCTAACTTGCTAGCTACGTGTCTAGATGTCAGCTATGCATTGTGTTGCTAACTTGCTAGCTAAGTGTGTAGATGTCAGCTATGCATTGTGTTGCTAACTTGGTAGCTAAGTGGCTAGATGTCAGCTATGCATTGTGTTGCTAACTTGCTAGCTACGTGTCTAGATGTCAGCTATGCATTGTGTTGCTAACTTGCTAGCTAAGTGTCTAGATGTCAGCTATGCATTGTGTTGCTAACTTGGTAGCTAAGTGGCTAGATGTCAGCTATGCATTGTGTTGCTAATTTGCTAGCTAAGTGTCTAGATGTCAGCTATGCATTGTGTTGCTAACTTGCTAGCTAAGTGTCTAGATGTCAGCTATGCATTGTGTTGCTAACTTGCTAGCTAAGTGTCTAGATGTCAGCTATGCATTGTGTTGCTAACTTGCTAGCTAAGTGTCTAGATGTCAGCTATGCATTGTGTTGCTAACTTGGTAGCTACGTGTATAGATGTCAGCTATGCATTGTGTTGCTAACTTGGTAGCTAAGTGGCTAGATGTCAGCTATGCATTGTGTTGCTAACTTGCTAGCTAAGTGATTAGATGTCAGCTATGCATTGTGTTGCTAACTTGTTAGCTAAGTGGCTAGATGTCAGCTATGCATTGTGTTGCTAACTTGCTAGCTAAGTGTCTAGATGTCAGCTATGCATTGTGTTGCTAACTTGCTAGCTAAGTGTCTAGATGTCAGCTATGCATTGTGTTGCTAACTTGCTAGCTACGTGTATAGATGTCAGCTATGCATTGTGTTGCTAACCTGTTAGCTACGTGTATAGATGTCAGCTATGCATTGTGTTGCTAACTTGCTAGCTACGTGTATAGATGTCAGCTATGCATTGTGTTGCTAACTTGCTAGCTACATGTATAGATGTCAGCTATGCATTGTGTTGCTAACCTGTTAGCTACGTGTATAGATGTCAGCTATGCATTGTGTTGCTAACTTGCTAGCTACGTGTATAGATGTCAGCTATGCATTGTGTTGCTAACTTGCTAGCTACGTGTATAGATGTCAGCTATGCATTGTGTTGCTAACTTGCTAGCTACGTGTATAGATGTCAGCTATGCATTGTGTTGCTAACTTGCTAGCTACGTGTATAGATGTCAGCTATGCATTGTGTTGCTAACTTGTTAGCTAAGTGGCTAGATGTCAGCTATGCATTGTGTTGCTAACTTGCTAGCTACGTGTATAGATGTCAGCTATGCATTGTGTTGCTAACTTGCTAGCTAAGTGGCTAGATGTCAGCTATGCATTGTGTTGCTAACTTGCTAGCTAAGTGTCTAGATGTCAGCTATGCATTGTGTTGCTAACTTGCTAGCTAAGTGTCTAGATGTCAGCTATGCATTGTGTTGCTAACTTGCTAGCTACGTGTATAGATGTCAGCTATGCATTGTGTTGCTAACCTGTTAGCTACGTGTATAGATGTCAGCTATGCATTGTGTTGCTAACTTGCTAGCTACGTGTATAGATGTCAGCTATGCATTGTGTTGCTAACTTGCTAGCTACGTGTATAGATGTCAGCTATGCATTGTGTTGCTAACTTGCTAGCTACGTGTCTAGATGTCAGCTATGCATTGTGTTGCTAACTTGCTAGCTAAGTGTCTAGATGTCAGCTATGCATTGTGTTGCTAACTTGGTAGCTACGTGTATAGATGTCAGCTATGCATTGTGTTGCTAACTTGTTAGCTAAGTGGCTAGATGTCAGCTATGCATTGTGTTGCTAACTTGCTAGCTAAGTGTCTAGATGTCAGCTATGCATTGTGTTGCTAACTTGCTAGCTAAGTGTCTAGATGTCAGCTATGCATTGTGTTGCTAACTTGCTAGCTACGTGTATAGATGTCAGCTATGCATTGTGTTGCTAACCTGTTAGCTACGTGTATAGATGTCAGCTATGCATTGTGTTGCTAACCTGTTAGCTACGTGTATAGATGTCAGCTATGCATTGTGTTGCTAACTTGCTAGCTACGTGTATAGATGTCAGCTATGCATTGTGTTGCTAACCTGTTAGCTACGTGTATAGATGTCAGCTATGCATTGTGTTGCTAACTTGCTAGCTACGTGTATAGATGTCAGCTATGCATTGTGTTGCTAACTTGCTAGCTACGTGTATAGATGTCAGCTATGCATTGTGTTGCTAACCTGTTAGCTACGTGTATAGATGTCAGCTATGCATTGTGTTGCTAACTTGCTAGCTACGTGTATAGATGTCAGCTATGCATTGTGTTGCTAACTTGCTAGCTACGTGTATAGATGTCAGCTATGCATTGTGTTGCTAACTTGTTAGCTAAGTGGCTAGATGTCAGCTATGCATTGTGTTGCTAACTTGCTAGCTACGTGTATAGATGTCAGCTATGCATTGTGTTGCTAACTTGCTAGCTAAGTGGCTAGATGTCAGCTATGCATTGTGTTGCTAACTTGCTAGCTAAGTGTCTAGATGTCAGCTATGCATTGTGTTGCTAACTTGCTAGCTACGTGTATAGATGTCAGCTATGCATTGTGTTGCTAACTTGCTAGCTACGTGTATAGATGTCATGATCAATCATCTTGGTTACAGCAGAAACAGGATCAAGATCCCTGTTTCCTAAATTTGTTTTGTGCGAGAGAATATATATATTTTTCAGGTATTACTGCATATCCTGGTATTGGTACAGAAACGGTATGAAAACCTGAATACCGCCCAACCTGAGTGAGTGAGTGAGTCACATACAGGACAATGTGATGTGGAGATACTGGACAGGTGGTGACTGAGGATCTTTCTCATCTAGTATGTAATGCTAGGCCTATCTATGTTAGGCATATCTATGTTAGGCCTAACATTACATAGTAGATGTATATCTATGTTATACATTTAGTATGTATGCATTCCTCTGCTGTGATAGGGGCTCCACTGTCCCGCTGGCGGATGTATGGGGGCTGGGACAGAGGAGAGGGACAGAAATTCCTGCCTTGCGTAACCCTGGGGTCGCTGAGTCCACTCTCTCTCTCCTTCCTCCCTCTTTATCTCACTTTCTCCCTCTCTTCCTGCATTCCTTCTCTCCATCTCCTGGCAATGGACCAAACAAACAGAAATCCCCTCCAGAAAACTAAGTGATAGTTGAGTGTACTTCCTCCTGCTCTGCCAGGAACATGACAGCATTGTCTGATGTCCACATGACGTAGAAGACAAAAAACACAAGGATGTTGAGTTGAAAACATTGCTTTGGTTGTCCTTTTTAAAGAGTGTTTTTGAAACTTTGATTTAGATGGTCTATAAAGTAGTGTTTGACAGGAACAGTTCAGAGTGACTCTGTTGCTAGGTAGAATGTACCAGTGAGATTCCCATGCTTCCTTTCTCCAGTTATTTAGTAGTAGCCTGGTAGGGTCTCACTGGGAGGTGTGTTCTAGCCTGGTAGTGTCTCACTGGGAGGTATGTTCTAGCCTGGTAGTGTCTCACTAGGAGGTGTGTTCTAGCCTGGTAGTGTCTCACTGGGAGGTGTGTTCTAGCCTGGTAGTGTCTCACTGGGAGGTGTGTTCTAGCCTGGTAGTGTCTCACTGGGAGGTGTGTTCTAGCCTGGTAGTGTCTCACTGGGAGGTGTGTTCTAGCCTGGTAGTGTCTCACTGGGAGGTGTGTTCTAGCCTGGTTTACTGCTGTGTCACTGCTCCATCAACGGTGGATCTCCTTTTGTCAGTCAACTATAACATCTTTCTCTCTCAATTCAATTTAAGGGCTTTATTGGCAAGGAAACATATTTGAACATCTCTCTCTCTCCTCTCTCTCTCCAGGACATACAGTCTGAAGAAGGGCCAGTTGGAGAGGGACTATGCCCAGGTAAGAGCCTGTGTAGTTCAACCTGAGAGTTTTTCTCCTCTGTCAGGAGCCATGTCCCTGGAGAAGGGGCTTCTAGCCAGGCTGGACCTTAACTCTCTATCTGACCCGAGGAGTGGTGTAGAGTAGAGTGGCTTCTAGCCAGGCTGGACCTTATCTCTCAATATCTGACCCTAGGAGTGGTGTAGAGTAGAGTGGCTTCTAGCCAGGCTGGACCTTATCTCTCAATATCTGACCCTAGGAGTGGTGTAGAGTAGAGTGATGTAGAGTGGCTTTTAGCCAGGCTGGACCTTAACTCTCTATCTGACCCTAGGAGTGGTGTAGAGTAGAGTGGCTTCTAGCCAGGCTGGACCTTATCTCTCAATATCTGACCCTAGGAGTGGTGTAGAGTAGAGTGGCTTCTAGCCAGGCTGGACCTTATCTCTCAATATCTGACCCTAGGAGTGGTGTAGAGTAGAGTGATGTAGAGTGGCTTTTAGCCAGGCTGGACCTTAACTCTCTATCTGACCCTAGGAGTGGTGTAGAGTAGAGTGGCTTCTAGCCAGGCTGGACCTTATCTCTCAATATCTGACCCTAGGAGTGGTGTAGAGTAGAGTGATGTAGAGTGGCTTTTAGCCAGGCTAGCCCTTAACTCTCAATATCTGACCCTAGGAGTGGTGTAGAGTGATGTAGAGTTGCTTCTAGCCAGGCTGGACCTTAACTCTCTATCTGACCCTAGGAGTGGTGTAGAGTAGAGTGGCTTTTAGCCAGGCTAGCCCTTAACTCTCAATATCTGACCCTAGGAGTGGTGTAGAGTGATGTAGAGTTGCTTCTAGCCAGGCTGGACCTTAACTCTCTATCTGACCCTAGGAGTGGTGTAGAGTAGAGTGGCTTTTAGCCAGGCTGGACCTTAACTCTCAATATCTGACCCGAGGAGTGGTGTAGAGTAGAGTGGCTTTTAGCCAGGCTAGCCCTTATCTTCTATCAGTCTATCTAATCTATTCTATTGGCATGAGCTCACTATACACACATACTTGAGTTACTGCAACACACACACATTCACACATATTTAGCTAGGCCTACACACACACACACACACACACACACACACACACACACACACACACACACACACACACACACACACACACACACACACACACACACACACACACACACACACACACACACATATTCTTGAGGACACTACTACACATGCATACTCTCCTTCTCTCTCTCTCTGGGCAGAGCAGATGTCCACACAAATACACATTGTTTTCTGGCCTCATCGGCCTCAGCCCGCTGAACACAGACACTGTTGAACTGTAGAGAGAGAGGGAGAGAGAGGGAGAGAGAGGGAGAGAGAGGGAGAGAGAGAGAGGGAGAGAGAGGGAGAGAGAGGGAGAGAGAGGGAGAGAGAGAGATGAGTTCAGATTGGTCTGCCGTATAGCATGCTTCTGTCTATAACTTGAGCTGGTCAGTCGTACAACTGCATCAGTGTTTCTTTCCTCTTTCTGGAGGACCGAGTTTTGAAATCAGTGGAATTAGAGTCTGATAGATAAAGAGATGGAGAAAACCCCTGTCTCTGGATTACATCTTCAAACTAAGGGCAACCGTGGCATCTGTAACAGGGAGAAGCGTCCATCCATGATGTGTACGGGGAGATAGTCTAGCTAGCTACAGTTTCAGCTATTACACGTTTCTAATTTTGTCAGAAAGTTAAATTGTACTGTTAGCTAGCTAGCTAACATTAACTGGCTCACTAGCTAACATTACATGTATGATCTTATTATTCGTATCTCAGAGCCATTTGCTTTGCTAGTTAGAGCCTAATGTTAGCTAGCTAACATTGAACCTGGTTGGTTAGTTACCGGCAGATTCATGCAGGGTAGTAACACCATGAGTTGGGATTATGGTTCATTGTTTAGCTAGCTAGCTAGCTACATGTCTTAACAAAAGACTCCACTATGCAAGTAACTATTTCAATAGAATGTTAATGATGTCACTGCGACATCTGTTGATAGACGTAGCTGGTATATTCACTCTGGCCATCTACTCCGATTTCAGAGCACTCTCTTCTGAGTGTGCCAGAGCGCAGAATAATTTACAAATTTACAAACGCTCAACACCCGTTGAATATGGCCGTAAACGTTGACAAAAAAAACGTAAATTGTTGCCAGCAGCACAGTTGCAGTCACCGACTCTCTGAATGATGTAAAAACAGCCTACCCAGCTCTGCTAGGGTGAGTAAAATGGTCAGTGAGCTGTTAGCCAGTTAGCTTGGGTGCTTGACTGCTGCTGTTGGGACAGAATGCTCAGATCAACCCTTAAAGAGATGGGTGGGGCTAGAGCTCTCCAGAAGGCACCAAATTCAAAGGCCATTTTCTCAAAAGTGGGGTTACAAGTTTATCAACTTTCAAATCAGAATTACTTTCCCATTGTTCCTCAAATGCAGTGTATTATATACCATTTTGTAGCTCTGAGTCTCCACTATAATCCAATGTAAGAAACACCATTTCACTATTTGCTACATAAGACCGAATCAAGGCGGTCGGTCGGTCAGAATCGAGGCGGTCGGTCGGTCAGAATCGAGGCGGTCGGTCGGTCAGAATCAAGGCGGTCGGTCGGTCAGAATCAAGGCGGTCGGTCGGTCAGAATCGAGGCGGTCGGTCGGTCAGAATCGAGGCGGTCGGTCGGTCAGAATCGAGGCGGTCGGTCGGTCAGAATCAAGGCGGTCGGTCGGTCAGAATCAAGGCGGTCGGTCAGTCAGAAGGAGGGAGAGTGAAGTAGAGGAAGGAAGAGGGGGGAGAGAATGTGAGGGAGAGGGAGGGAGTTCTGCCCTGTTCTGCCCTCTAATCTTTATGGTATGTCAGACATGCTCCTCTAATTATCAGCTGTCAATCAAAGTCCTCCCATGCTGTGTGTGCCTAGCTTGGTTATACGGCTTGCGTGCTTGTGTGTGTGGGTTGGTTCTTCTATGCTTGTGGAGACTTAGGTCCCCACTAGGATAGTAAAACAAGGAAAATTCTCCCTCTTGGGGACATTCGGTGATATAAGTCACCGGGTCACCGGTGATATAAGTCAGTATTCGACGTCCATCCATGTCTGAGGACGTCGGGAGATGAGGTGGAAACCGGCCACTAGGGGCACCAGTGAGTGCTGTTACCTTCGAGTAGGTTTGGGTGTTGTGGACGGGGATGGCTGATGGCCGTAAGTCCAGCGGTAGAAAGTTGTTTTTGAGATTTTTGTTTTAAGCCAATCACAAACCTTAACTCTTAACCATTCAGAGTTAATGCCTAACCTGAACCTTAAACACTTCTAAATTTGACGTTCGAGAACCATGGATGAACGTCTAATTCTGACGAGAGACTGTGAGAGCTAGGTGTGTAGTGTGTTGTGTTTAGTGTGTAGTGTGTGTGTTGTGTAGTGTGTGTGGTGTGTGTAGTGTGTGTGTTGTGTGTGTGTGTGTTGCAGCATCTCTCTCCTTGTCTAGAGAA
The DNA here is from genome assembly GCF_045679555.1 of Salvelinus alpinus. Lineage (NCBI taxonomy): Eukaryota > Metazoa > Chordata > Actinopteri > Salmoniformes > Salmonidae > Salvelinus > Salvelinus alpinus. The sequence continues at coordinate 39,423,997 of NC_092107.1, forward strand.
CAATTGTCTGTCTGGAGTCCGCACTGCAGCTTCTCAGCCCCTCCCTCTCCTCTTTTACCTTCTCTCCTCCTCTCATCCCTCCCTTCTCATCCTCTCCCCCTCTCATCCCTCCCTTCTCATCCTCTCCTCCTCTCATCCCTCCCTTCTCATCCTCTCCTCTCATCCCTCCCTTCTCATCCTCTCCTCCTCTCATCCCTCCCTTCTCATCCTCTCCTCCTCTCATCCCTCCTTTCTCATCCTCTCATCCCTTCCTCCTCTCATCCCTCACTCCTCCTCCTCTCATCCCTTCCTCCTCCCCCTCTCCTCCTCTCATCCCTCCCTTCTCATCCTCTCCTCCTCTCATCCCTCCCTTCTCATCCTCTCATCCCTTCCTCCTCCCCTCTCCTCCTCTCATCCCTCCCTTCTCATCCTCTCCTCCTCTCATCCCTCCCTTCTCCTCCTCTCCTCCTCTCATCCCTCCCTTCTCCTCCTCTCCTCCTCTCATCCCTCCCTTCTCATCATCTCCTCCTCTCCTCCCTCCCTTCTCATCCTCTCCTCCTCTCATCTCTCCCTTCTCATCCTCTGCTCCTCTCATCCACTCCTCCCCCTCTCCTCTTCTGTTCCTGGGAAAATGACGTGAAAGGCCGGGTCATTTGCATAATTGCTATGTGTGTGAGAGATGGAGAGAGTGTGTGCGTGTGTGTGTGAGAGACAGTGTGTGTGTGTGAAAGACAGTGTGTGTGTGAGAGAGAGTGTGTGTTTTGCAGGAGAGATAGAATGAGTGTGTGTTTCACTTGTGTCATCTGCTCAAACTCTCTCACACACACACACACACACACACACACACACACACACACACACACACACACACACACACACACACACACACACACACACACACACACACACACTGTCTCACACACACACATGGATATACCATACATACTGCTCATATTCACCTGTCAGCCAGTGTTCTTCTGCCAGCCAGCTCACTTCTACAAACACTGTGTGTGTGTGTGTGTGTGTGTGTGTGTGTGTGTGTGTGTGTGTGTGTGTGTGTGTGTGTGTGTGTGTGTGTGTGTGAGAGAGAGGGGGGGATGAGAAGGGTGTTCTAAGAGTGAAATAGAAAAAGACCGGATCAGAGAAAGAAAGATCCTGAAGGTGACTGTATGGCTGAAGAGTGTGTGAGTGAGAGGCAGGGATGGTGACTGTAGGGCTGAAGAGTGTGTGAGGGAGGGATGGTGACTGTAGGGCTGAAGAGTGTGTGAGTGAGAGGCAGGGATGGTGACTGTAGGACTGAAGAGTGTGTGAGTGAGAGGGAGGGTTGGTGACTGTAGGGCTGAAGAGTGTGTGAGTGAGAGGGAGGGATGGTGACTGTATGGCTGAAGAGTGTGTGAGTGAGAGGGAGGGATGGTGACTGTAGGGCTGAAGAGTGTGTGAGTGATAGGGAGGGATGGTGACTGTAGGGCTGAAGAGTGTGAGTGATAGGGAGGGATGGTGACTGTAGTGCTGAAGAGTGTGTGAGTGAGAGGGAGGGATGGTGACTGTATGGCTGAAGAGTGTGTGAGTGAGAGGGAGGGATGGTGACTGTAGGGCTGAAGAGTGTGTGAGTGAGAGGGAGGGATGGTGACTGTAGGGCTGAAGAGTGTGTGAGTGAGAGGGAGGGATGGTGACTGTAGGGCTGAAGAGTGTGTGAGTGAGAGGGAGGGATGGTGACTGTAGGACTGAAGAGTGTGTGAGTGAGAGGGAGGGATGGTGACTGTATGGCTGAAGAGTGTGTGAGTGAGAGGGGGGATGGTGACTGTAGGGCTGAAGAGTGTGTGAGTGAGAGGGCGGGATGGTGACTGTAGGGCTGAAGAGTGTGTCAGTGAGCGAGAGGGATGGTGACTGTAGGGCTGAAGAGTGTGTGAGTGAGAGGGAGGGATGGTGACTGTAGGGCTGAAGAGTGTGTGAGTGAGAGGGAGGGATGGTGACTGTAGGACTGAAGAGTGTGTGAGTGAGAGGGAGGGATGGTGACTGTAGGGCTGAAGAGTGTGTGAGTGAGAGGGGGGATGGTGACTGTAGGGCTGAAGAGTGTGTGAGGGAGGGATGGTGACTGTAGGGCTGAAGAGTGTGTGAGTGAGAGGGAGGGATGGTGACTGTATGGCTGAAGAGTGTGTGAGTGAGAGGGAGGGATGGTTACTGTAGGGCTGAAGAGTGTGTGAGTGAGAGGGAGGGATGGTGACTGTAGGGCTGAAGAGTGTGTGAGTGAGAGGGAGGGATGGTGACTGTATGGCTGAAGAGTGTGTGAGTGAGAGGGAGGGATGGTGACTGTAGGGCTGAAGAGTGTGTGAGTGAGAGGCAGGGATGGTGACTGTAGGACTGAAGAGTGTGTGAGTGAGAGGGAGGGTTGGTGACTGTAGGGCTGAAGAGTGTGTGAGTGAGAGGGAGGGATGGTGACTGTATGGCTGAAGAGTGTGTGAGTGAGAGGGAGGGATGGTGACTGTAGGGCTGAAGAGTGTGTGAGTGATAGGGAGGGATGGTGACTGTAGGGCTGAAGAGTGTGAGTGATAGGGAGGGATGGTGACTGTAGTGCTGAAGAGTGTGTGAGTGAGAGGGAGGGATGGTGACTGTATGGCTGAAGAGTGTGTGAGTGAGAGGGAGGGATGGTGACTGTAGGGCTGAAGAGTGTGTGAGTGAGAGGGAGGGATGGTGACTGTAGGGCTGAAGAGTGTGTGAGTGAGAGGGAGGGATGGTGACTGTAGGGCTGAAGAGTGTGTGAGTGAGAGGGAGGGATGGTGACTGTAGGACTGAAGAGTGTGTGAGTGAGAGGGAGGGATGGTGACTGTATGGCTGAAGAGTGTGTGAGTGAGAGGGGGGATGGTGACTGTAGGGCTGAAGAGTGTGTGAGGGAGGGATGGTGACTGTAGGGCTGAAGAGTGTGTGAGTGAGAGGGAGGGATGGTGACTGTATGGCTGAAGAGTGTGTGAGTGAGAGGGAGGGATGGTTACTGTAGGGCTGAAGAGTGTGTGAGTGAGAGGGAGGGATGGTGACTGTAGGGCTGAAGAGTGTGTGAGTGAGAGGGAGGGATGGTGACTGTATGGCTGAAGAGTGTGTGAGTGAGAGGGAGGGATGGTGACTGTAGGGCTGAAGAGTGTGTGAGTGAGAGGGAGGGATGGTGACTGTAGGGCTGAAGAGTGTGTGAGGGAGAGGGAGGGATGGTGACTGTAGGGCTGAAGAGTGTGTGAGTGAGAGGGCGGGATGGTGACTGTAGGGCTGAAGAGTGTGTGAGTGAGAGGGAGGGATGGTGACTGTAGGGCTGAAGAGTGTGTGAGTGAGAGGGCGGGATGGTGACTGTAGGGCTGAAGAGTGTGTCAGTGAGCGAGAGGGATGGTGACTGTAGGGCTGAAGAGTGTGTGAGTGAGAGGGAGGGATGGTGACTGTAGGGCTGAAGAGTGTGTGAGTGAGAGGGAGGGATGGTGACTGTAGGGCTGAAGAGTGTGTGAGTGAGAGGGCAGGATGGTGACTGTAGGGCTGAAGAGTGTGTCAGTGAGAGGGAGGGGTGGTGATTGATTTGCGACACTTTCTGCTGCTCTTTCCTTTTCATCCATCCCTTTCTTTTTCAGATGTTGAGCTGACAATGTCAACACGCATCACATCACATTCACTCTTTCTCTTCCTCTCTCCCGCTCCCTCCCTCTCTCCCTTTCTCACTCTTTCTTTCTCTCCCTCTCCGTCTCTCCCTCTCTCTGGTCTGGTCAGGATATCCTGTGGTCTGAGTGCCCTCTTATCCTCTCTGGCATGGACAATAACAGGAAGTGTGTGTGTGCCTGCCTATGCCAGTGTTTTGTCCATGCGCCGAGGCTGGAGGTGACCTCATATCCTTTAGCCTACCTCACTTCGTTGGGGTGGAGGGATGATGTGTGTGCTGCTCTGGTCCTTACAGGCTACAGTGTTTTCTGGTGTATCTGGTTCTCTCTGGTTCTAGACCAGTCCTGTCACCTGGTACTGGTCTCCCACGTCTAACTCAGGGCCTGATCCTAATGGAGAGATAATCACCAGCTGACACTGTCCTGGTCTGGTGCTGACAAGACACTGTCCTGGTCTGGTGCTGACAAGACACTGTACTGGTCTGGTGCTGACAAGACACTGTGCTGGTCTGGTACTGTCAAGACACTGTGCTGGTCTGGTGCTGTACTGACAAGACACTGTCCTGGTCTGGTGCTGTACTGACAAGACACTGTGCTGGTCTGGTACTGTCAAGACACTGTGCTGGTCTGGTGCTGTACTGACAAGACACTGTCCTGGTCTGGTGCTGTACTGACAAGACACTGTGCTGGTCTGGTACTGACAAGACACTGTCCTGGTCTGGTGCTGACAAGACACTGTGCTGGTCTGGTGCTGTACTGACAAGACACTGTCCTGGTCTGGTACTGTCAAGACACTGTGCTGGTCTGGTGCTGTACTGACAAGACACTGTCCTGGTCTGGTGCTGTACTGACAAGACACTGTCCTGGTCTGGTGCTGTACTGACAAGACACTGTCCTGGTCTGGTGCTGTACTGACAAGACACTGTGCTGGTCTGGTGCTGTACTGACAAGACACTGTGCTGGTCTGGTGCTGTACTGACAAGACACTGTCCTGGTCTGGTGCTGACAAGACACTGTCCTGGTCTGGTGCTGTACTGTCAAGACACTGTGCTGGTCTGGTGCTGTGCTGACAAGACACTGTCCTGGTCTGGTGCTGTACTGACAAGACACTGTGCTGGTCTGGTGCTGTACTGACAAGACACTGTCCTGGTCTGGTGCTGACAAGACACTGTCCTGGTCTGGTGCTGTACTGACAAGACACTCTCCTGGTCTGGTGCTGTACTGACAAGACACTGTCCTGGTCTGGTGCTGACAAGACACTGTCCTGGTCTGGTGCTGTACTGTCAAGACACTGTGCTGGTCTGGTGCTGTGCTGACAAGACACTGTCCTGGTCTGGTGCTGTACTGTCAAGACACTGTGCTGGTCTGGTGCTGTGCTGACAAGACACTCTCCTGGTCTGGTGCTGTACTGTCAAGACACTGTGCTGGTCTGGTGCTGTCAAGACACTGTGCTGGTCTGGTGCTGTACTGACAAGACACTGTCCTGGTCTGGTGCTGACAAGACACTGTCCTGGTCTGGTGCTGACAAGACACTGTGCTGGTCTGGTGCTGACAAGACACTGTCCTGGTCTGGTGCTGTACTGACAAGACACTGTGCTGGTCTGGTGCTGTACTGACAAGACACTGTCCTGGTCTGGTGCTGACAAGACACTGTCCTGGTCTGGTGCTGACAAGACACTGTGCTGGTCTGGTGCTGTACTGACAAGACACTGTGCTGGTCTGGTGCTGTACTGACAAGACACTGTCCTGGTCTGGTGCTGACAAGACACTGTGCTGGTCTGGTGCTGTCAAGACACTGTCCTGGTCTGGTGCTGTACTGACAAGACACTGTCCTGGTCTGGTGCTGACAAGACACTGTGCTGGTTTGGTGCTGTACTGACAAGACACTGTCCTGGTCTGGTGCTGTCAAGACACTGTCCTGGTCTGGTGCTGTACTGACAAGACACTGTCCTGGTCTGGTGCTGTACTGACAAGACACTGTGCTGGTCTGGTGCTGTACTGACTAGACACTGTCCTGGTCTGGTGCTGTACTGACTGAACCAAAGAGAAGCGAGACAGGGCCACATGTGTGGGTTTGGAGGCTGTAGAGAAACACAGACGTTGGATAAACTAAGCCTGTGTGTTTGTGTGTTTATTTGAGTTATTTTGAGCCTCTACTTTGAGGAAGAGGAGGAGGAGGAAGAGGGGGAAGGTAAATAGAAGATGTAAGGCCAGCAGATCACTGTATCCATTGAGAGGAGTTGAATGCCTCTTTCTCTCTGTTGCAGACACCCACACCCTAACACCCCCCAGCCCAGCCCAGTCTACCCTACCCCCCCCAGCCCAGCCCAGTCTACCCTACCCCCCCCAGCCCAGCCCAGACTACCCTAACCCCCCCAGCCCAGCCCAGACTACCCTAACACCCCCCAGCCCAGCCCAGTCTACCCTACCCCCCCCAGCCCAGCCCAGACTACCCTAACCCCCCCAGCCCAGCCCAGTCTACCCTAACCCCCCCCAGCCCAGTCTACCCTAACCCCCCCAGCCCAGCCCAGTCTACCCTAACCCCACCCAGCCCAGACTACCCTAACCCCCCCCAGCCCAGCCCATTCTACCCTAACCCCCCCCAGCCCAGCCCATTCTACCCTAACACCCCCCAGCCCAGCCCAGTCTACCCTAACCCCCCCCAGCCCAGCCCAGACTACCCTAACCCCCCCAGCCCAGTCTACCCTAACCCCCCCAGCCCAGCCCAGTCTACCCTAACCCCCTCAGCCCAGCCCAGTCTACCCTAACCCCCCCAGCCCAGCCCAGTCTACCGTAACCCCCCCAGCCCAGTCTACCCTAACCCCCCCAGCCCAGCCCAGTCTACCGTAACCCCCCCAGCCCAGCCCAGTCTACCGTAACCCCCCCAGCCCAGTCTACCCTAACCCCCTCAGCCCAGCCCAGTCTACCCTAACCCCCCCAGCCCAGCCCAGCCCAGTCTACCGTAACCCCCCCAGCCCAGTCTACCCTAACCCCCCCATCCCAGCCCAGTCTACCGTAACCCCCCCAGCCCAGCCCAGTCTACCCTGATGATGTCAGAGGCAGAGAGAGGGGGCCATTCTTTCCTGTGTCAGTTTCACCTCTCCACCCTTTCCTTCTGCACCACCCTCTCTGCTCTGACTGTTTGGTTAGCTGGTGGTGTGTGTGTGTGTGTGTGTGTGTGTGTGTGTGTGTGTGTGTGTGTGTGTGTGTGTGTGTGTGTGTGTGTGTGTGTGTGTGTGTGTGTGTGTGTGTGTGTGTGTGTGTGTGTGTGTGTGTGTGTGTGTGTGTGTGTGTGTGTGTGTGTTTTTCTATTACAGCTGTGATGCTGTTATTTCACATATCTGTGCCATGTGTTTCCCATGGTAGGGGTTTAGGGGGGGTCAGTGGACTGTAGTCTCCCCCATGGTGGAGCTTTAGGCGGGGTCAGTGGGCTGTAGTCTCCCCCATGGTGGAGCTTTAGGGGGGGTCAGTGGGATGTAGTCTCCCCCATGGTGGAGCTTTAGGGGGGTCAGTGGGCTGTAGTCTCCCCCATGGTGGAGCTTTAGGGGGGTCAGTGGGCTGTAGTCTCCCCCATGGTGGAGCTTTAGGGGGTCAGTGGGCTGTAGTCTCCCCCATGGTGGAGCTTTAGGGGGGTCAGTGGGCTGTAGTCTCCCCCATGGTGGAGCTTTAGGGGGGGTCAGTGGGCTGTAGTCTCCCCCATGGTGGAGCTTTAGGGGGGTCAGTGGGCTGTAGTCTCCCCATGGTGGAGCTTTAGGGGGGGTCAGTGGGCTGTAGTCTCCCCCATGGTGGAGCTTTAGGGGGGTCAGTGGGCTGTAGTCTCCCCCATGGTGGAGCTTTAGGGGGGGTCAGTGGGCTGTAGTCTCCCCCATGGTGGAGCTTTAGGCGGGGTCAGTGGGCTGTAGTCTCCCCCATGGTGGAGCTTTAGGGGGGGTCAGTGGGATGTAGTCTCCCCCATGGTGGAGCTTTAGGGGGGTCAGTGGGCTGTAGTCTCCCCCATGGTGGAGCTTTAGGGGGGTCAGTGGGCTGTAGTCTCCCCCATGGTGGAGCTTTAGGGGGGGTCAGTGGGCTGTAGTCTCCCCCATGGTGGAGCTTTAGGGGGGTCAGTGGGCTGTAGTCTCCCCCATGGTGGAGCTTTAGGGGGGGTCAGTGGGCTGTAGTCTCCCCCATGGTGGAGCTTTAGGGGGGTCAGTGGGCTGTAGTCTCCCCCATGGTGGAGCTTTAGGGGGGTCAGTGGGCTGTAGTCTCCCCCATGGTGGAGCTTTCTCCCCAGGACAGCCCTCCCTAACACCACGGGCAGTACCGGAGGTAGGAAACAATCACATGAGGATAGTTTATCCATGTGTGTCCTCATTGGCCATCTGTGAGATTGAGAGAGAGAGAGAGAGAGGGACATGAGAGAGGGACATGGGAGAGAGAGAGAGAGATAGAGACATGGGAGAGCGAGAGAGAAGGACATGTTAGAGAGAGAGAGAGAGAGAGAGAGGGACATGGGAGAAAGAGATGAGAGAGAGATGAGAGAGAGAGCAAGAGGGACATGAGAGATGAGAGGGAGAGAGAGATGAGAGGGAGAGAGAGATGAGAGGGAGAGAGAGATGAGAGAGAGGGACATGAGAGAGAGGGACATGAGATAGAGGGAAGGACATGAGAGAGAGAGAGGGACATGAGAGAGAGAGAGGGACATGAGAGAGAGAGAGATGGACATGAGAGAGAGAGAGATGGACATGAGAGAGAGAGAGATGGACATGAGAGAGAGAGAGATGGACATGAGAGAGAGAGAGATGGACATGAGAGAGAGAGATGGACATGAGAGAGAGAGAGAGAGAGAGAGAGAGGGACATGGGAGAGAGAGAGAGAGGGACATGGGAGAGAGAGAGAGAGAGGTACATGGGGGAGAGAGAGAGAGGGACATGGGATATATAGATTAGAGAGGGGCATGAGAGAGTGAGGGACACGAGAGTGAGGGACACGAGAGTGAGAGAGGGACGTGAGAGAGGGACTTGAGAGAGGGACATGAGAGAGAGAGAGAGAGATGGACATGAGAGAGAGAGAGAGATGGACATGAGAGAGAGAGAGAGAGATGGACATGAGAGAGAGAGAGAGAGAGAGATGGACATGAGAGAGAGAGAGATGGACATGAGAGAGAGAGAGAGAGAGAGATGGACATGAGAGAGAGAGAGAGAGAGATGGACATGAGAGAGAGAGAGAGAGAGAGAGAGAGAGAGAGAGAGAGAGAGAGAGAGAGGGACATGAGAGAGAGAGAGGGACATGAGAGAGAGAGAGAGGGACATGAGAGAGAGGGACATGAGAGAGAGAGAGAGAGGGACATGAGAGAGAGAGAGAGAGAGGGACATGAGAGAGAGAGAGAGAGAGGGACATGGGAGAGAGAGGGAGGGACATGGTGGAGAGCGAGAGAGGGACATATGATATATAGATTAGAGAGGGGCATGAGAGAGTGAGGGACATGAGAGAGTGAGGGACACGAGAGAGAGGGACACGAGAGTGAGAGAGGGACGTGAGAGAGAGAGAGAGAGAGAGAGGGACGTGAGAGAGAGAGAGAGAGAGAGGGGACGAGAGAGAGAGAGAGGGGGACGAGAGAGAGAGAGAGGGGGACGAGAGAGAGAGAGAGAGAGAAGAGAGAGAGAGAGAGAGAGAGAGAGAGAGAGAGAGAGGGAGAGAGAGAGAGAGAGAGAGAGAGAGAGAGAGAGAGAGAGAGAGAGAGAGAGAGAGAGAGAGAGAGAGAGACATGAGAGAGAGAGAGAGAGAGACATGAGAGAGAGAGAGAGAGAGAGAGACATGAGAGACATGAGAGAGAGAGAGACATGAGAGACATGAGAGAGAGAGAGACATGAGAGAGAGAGAGACATGAGAGAGAGAGAGACATGAGAGAGAGAGAGGGGGACGAGAGAGAGAGAGGGGGACGAGAGAGAGAGAGAGAGAGAGAGAGAGAGAGAGAGAGAGAGAGAGAGAGAGAGAGAGAGAGAGAGAGAGAGAGAGAGAGAGAGAGAGAGAGAGAGAGAGAGAGAGAGAGAGAGAGAGAGAGAGAGAGAGAGAGAGAGAGAGAGAGACATGAGAGAGAGAGAGAGAGAGACATGAGAGAGAGAGAGAGAGACATGAGAGAGAGAGAGAGAGACATGAGAGAGAGAGAGAGAGACATGAGAGAGAGAGAGAGAGAGAGACATGAGAGAGTGAGAGAGACATGAGAGAGACATGAGAGAGACATGAGAGAGACATGAGAGAGACATGAGAGAGACATGAGAGAGACATGAGAGAGAGAGAGACATGAGAGAGAGAGAGACATGAGAGAGAGAGAGACATGAGAGACATGAGAGACATGAGAGACATGAGAGAGAGAGACATGAGAGACATGAGAGAGAGAGACATGAGAGAGAGAGAGACATGAGAGACATGAGAGAGAGAGACATGAGAGAGAGAGAGACATGAGAGACATGAGAGAGAGAGACATGAGAGAGAGAGAGACATGAGAGACATGAGAGAGAGAGAGACATGAGAGACATGAGAGACATGAGAGACATGAGAGAGAGAGACATGAGAGACATGAGAGAGAGAGACATGAGAGAGAGAGAGACATGAGAGACATGAGAGAGAGAGAGACATGAGAGACATGAGAGAGAGAGAGACATGAGAGACATGAGAGAGAGAGAGAGACATGAGAGACATGAGAGAGAGAGAGACATGAGAGACATGAGAGAGAGAGAGAGACATGAGAGACATGAGAGAGAGAGAGACATGAGAGACATGAGAGAGAGAGAGAGACATGAGAGACATGAGAGAGAGAGACGAGAGAGAGAGAGACATGAGAGACATGAGAGAGAGAGAGAGACATGAGAGACATGAGAGAGAGACATGAGAGACATGAGAGACATGAGAGAGAGAGAGAGACATGAGAGAGAGAGACATGAGAGACATGAGAGACATGAGAGAGAGAGACATGAGAGACATGAGAGACATGAGAGACATGAGAGAGAGAGACATGAGAGAGAGAGAGAGACATGAGAGACATGAGAGAGAGACATGAGAGACATGAGAGACATGAGAGAGAGAGAGAGACATGAGAGAGAGAGACATGAGAGACATGAGAGACATGAGAGAGAGAGACATGAGAGACATGAGAGACATGAGAGACATGAGAGAGAGAGACATGAGAGACATGAGAGACATGAGAGACATGAGAGAGAGAGACATGAGAGACATGAGAGAGAGAGACATGAGAGAGAGAGACATGAGAGACATGAGAGAGAGAGACATGAGAGAGAGAGAGACATGAGAGACATGAGAGAGAGAGACATGAGAGAGAGAGAGACATGAGAGACATGAGAGAGAGAGAGACATGAGAGACATGAGAGAGAGAGACATGAGAGAGAGAGAGACATGAGAGACATGAGAGAGAGAGACGAGAGAGAGAGAGACATGAGAGACATGAGAGAGAGAGACGAGAGAGAGAGAGACATGAGAGAGAGAGAGAGAGACATGAGAGACATGAGAGACATGAGAGAGAGAGAGAGAGACATGAGAGACATGAGAGAGAGAGAGAGACATGAGAGAGAGAGAGAGACATGAGAGACATGAGAGAGAGAGACATGAGAGACATGAGAGACATGAGAGACATGAGAGAGAGAGACATGAGAGAGAGAGACATGAGAGACATGAGAGAGAGAGACATGAGAGAGAGAGACATGAGAGACATGAGAGAGAGAGACATGAGAGAGAGAGAGACATGAGAGACATGAGAGAGAGAGACGAGAGAGAGAGAGACATGAGAGACGAGAGAGAGAGAGACATGAGAGACGTGAGACATGAGAGAGAGAGACGAGAGAGAGAGAGAGACATGAGAGACATGAGAGACATGAGAGAGAGAGACATGAGAGACATGAGAGAGAGAGAGACATGAGAGACATGAGAGAGAGAGAGAGACATGAGAGAGAGAGAGACATGAGAGAGAGAGAGAGAGAGACATGAGAGACATGAGAGACATGAGAGAGAGAGACATGAGAGACATGAGAGAGAGAGACATGAGAGAGAGAGACATGAGAGAGAGAGACATGAGAGAGAGAGAGACATGAGAGAGAGAGACATGAGAGAGAGAGAGACATGAGAGACATGAGAGAGAGAGACATGAGAGACATGAGAGAGAGAGACGAGAGAGAGAGAGACATGAGAGACATGAGAGACATGAGAGAGAGAGACATGAGAGAGAGAGACATGAGAGAGAGAGAGAGAGACATGAGAGACATGAGAGAGAGAGACATGAGAGACATGAGAGAGAGAGACATGAGAGAGAGAGAGACATGAGAGACATGAGAGAGAGAGACATGAGAGAGAGACATGAGAGACATGAGAGAGAGAGACATGAGAGAGAGAGAGACATGAGAGACATGAGAGAGAGAGACGAGAGAGAGAGAGACATGAGAGACATGAGAGAGAGAGACGAGAGAGAGAGAGACATGAGAGACATGAGAGAGAGAGACGAGAGAGAGAGAGACATGAGAGACATGAGAGACATGAGAGAGAGAGAGAGACATGAGAGACATGAGAGACATGAGAGAGAGAGAGAGAGACATGAGAGACATGAGAGAGAGAGAGAGACATGAGAGAGAGAGAGAGACATGAGAGAGAGAGAGACATGAGAGAGAGAGAGAGACATGAGAGACATGAGAGACATGAGAGACATGAGAGACATGAGAGAGAGAGACATGAGAGAGAGAGACATGAGAGACATGAGAGAGAGAGACATGAGAGACATGAGAGAGAGAGAGACATGAGAGAGAGAGAGACATGAGAGACATGAGAGAGAGAGACATGAGAGAGAGAGAGACATGAGAGACATGAGAGAGAGAGAGACATGAGAGACATGAGAGAGAGAGACATGAGAGAGAGACATGAGAGACATGAGAGAGAGAGACGAGAGAGAGAGAGACATGAGAGACATGAGAGAGAGAGACGAGAGAGAGAGAGACATGAGAGACATGAGAGACATGAGAGAGAGAGACATGAGAGAGAGAGAGACATGAGAGACATGAGAGAGAGAGAGAGACATGAGAGAGAGAGAGAGACATGAGAGAGAGAGAGAGACATGAGAGAGAGAGAGAGACATGAGAGACATGAGAGAGAGAGACATGAGAGACATGAGAGACATGAGAGACATGAGAGAGAGAGAGAGACATGAGAGACATGAGAGAGAGAGACATGAGAGAGAGAGAGAGACACGAGAGACATGAGAGACATGAGAGAGAGAGAGAGAGACATGAGAGAGAGAGAGAGAGAGAGAGAGAGAGAGAGAGAGAGACATGGGAGCGAGAAAGGAGGAAATGGGAGAGAGAGAGGGCGGGACACATCATCAATGGGCCCTGAAGCTCTATTTGTCCTGATTGGAACCAGCTTGTTATTGCTGCTGTTTTATTAATGATTGTTATCTGTTGAGGCCAGGAGAACTCTCTCTCTACCACACTGACAGTATACAGGAGAACTCTCTCTCTACCACACTGACAGTATACAGGATAACTCTCTCTACCACACTGACAGTATACAGGAGAACTCTCTCTCTACCACACTGACAGTATACAGGAGAACTCTCTCTCTACCACACTGACAGTATACAGGAGAACTCTCTCTCTACCACACTGACAGTATACAGGAGAACTCTCTCTCTACCACACTGACAGTATACAGGAGAACTCTCTCTCTACCACACTGACAGTATACAGGAGAACTCTCTCTCTCTACCACACTGACAGTATACAGGAGAACTCTCTCTCTACCACACTGACAGTATACAGGAGAACTCTCTCTCTCTACCACACTGACAGTATACAGGAGAACTCTCTCTCTACCACACTGACAGTATACAGGAGAACTCTCTCTCACTACCACACTGACAGTATACAGGAGAACTCTCTCTCTCTACCACACTGACAGTATACAGGAGAACTCTCTCTCTACCACACTGACAGTATACAGGAGAACTCTCTCTCTACCACACTGACAGTATACAGGAGAACTCTCTCTCTACCACACTGACAGTATACAGGAGAACTCTCTCTCTACCACACTGACAGTATACAGGAGAACTCTCTCTCTACCACACTGACAGTATACAGGAGAACTCTCTCTCTCTACCACACTGACAGTATACAGGAGAACTCTCTCTCTACCACACTGACAGTATACAGGAGAACTCTCTCTCTACCACACTGACAGTATACAGGAGAACTCTCTCTCTACCACACTGACAGTATACAGGAGAACTCTCTCTCTACCACACTGACAGTATACAGGAGAACTCTCTCTCTACCACACTGACAGTATACAGGATAACTCTCTCTACCACACTGACAGTATACAGGAGAACTCTCTCTCTACCACACTGACAGTATACAGGAGAACTCTCTCTCTACCACACTGACAGTATACAGGAGAACTCTCTCTCTCTACCACACTGACAGTATACAGGAGAACTCTCTCTCTCTACCACACTGACAGTATACAGGAGAACTCTCTCTCTCTACCACACTGACAGTATACAGGAGAACTCTCTCTCTCTACCACACTGACAGTATACAGGAGAACTCTCTCTCTCTACCACACTGACAGTATACAGGAGAACTCTCTCTCTACCACACTGACAGTATACTGGAGAACTATCTCTCTACCACACTGACAGTATACAGGAGAACTCTCTCTCTCTACCACACTGACAGTATACAGGATAACTCTCTCTCTACCACACTGACAGTATACAGGATAACTCTCTCTCTCTACCACACTGACAGTATACAGGAGAACTCTCTCTCTACCACACTGACAGTATACAGGAGAACTCTCTCTCTACCACACTGACAGTATACAGGAGAACTCTCTCTCTCTACCACACTGACAGTATACAGGAGAACTCTCTCTCTCTACCACACTGACAGTATACAGGAGAACTCTCTCTCTCTACCACACTGACAGTATACAGGAGAACTCTCTCTCTACCACACTGACAGTATACAGGATAACTCTCTCTCTACCACACTGACAGTATACAGGAGAACTCTCTCTCTCTACCACACTGACAGTATACAGGAGAACTCTCTCTACCACACTGACAGTATTCAGGAGAACTCTCTCTACCACACTGACAGTATACAGGAGAACTCTCTCTCTCTACCACACTGACAGTATACAGGAGAACTCTCTCTACCACACTGACAGTATTCAGGAGAACTCTCTCTCTCTACCACACTGACAGTATACAGGAGAACTCTCTCTACCACACTGACAGTATACAGGAGAACTCTCTCTCTACCACATACAGGGCCACAGTAACCAAATCACTGACACTATACAGGGCCACAGTAATCCATATAACTGACACTATACAGGGCCACAGTAACCTATATCACTGACACTATACAGGGCCACAGTAACCTATATCACTGACACTATACAGGGCCACGGTAACCAAATCACTGACACTATACAGGGCCACAGTAATCCATATAACTGACACTATACAGTGCCACAGTAACCTATATCACTGACACTATACAGGGCCACAGTAACCTATATCACTGACACTATACAGGGCCACAGTAACCTATATCACTGACACTATACAGGGCCACAGTAATCCATATAACTGACACTATACAGGGCCACAGTAACCAAATCACTGACACTATACAGGGCCACAGTAACCTATATCACTGACACTATACAGGGCCACAGTAACCTATATCACTGACACTATACAGGGCCACAGTAATCCATATAACTGACACTATACAGTGCCACAGTAACCTATATCACTGACACTATACAGGGCCACAGTAACCTATATCACAGTAGACTTACTCAACTCCTCAACGCAACACAATTACTGTGTCATGTTGTTGTTGATCTTTACAGGCTCTGCAGAAGCTGGCCAGTCAGTACCTGAAGAGGGATTGGCCAGGCATCAAACCTGACGACCAACGCACAGACTACAGGTGAGTAGAACACAGACCCTTGGTAACATCACACTGTTCTTGGTTGGCTTGCGGTCTTTCTCTTGTGTAAACTGACCGTGTGTGTTGTGTGTAGGAATGTGTATGCTGTGTGGCGGTCCTATCTGGAGGGGACAGTACAGGTGACTCAGTCTCGCATCAACGTGTGTGACAACTACAAGAATGAGATCTCAGACCCTGCTAAAACTGTACGGCTGTACAAGGAACAGCAGCTCAAAAAGGTGTGTGTGTCCCATATCCTAGTATATCATCTGTGTGTCCCATATCCTAGTATATCATCTGTGTGTCCCATATCCTAGTATATCATCTGTGTGTCCCATATCCTAGTATATCATCTGTGTGTGTCCCATATCCTAGTATATCATCTGTGTGTCCCATATCCTAGTATATCATCTGTGTGTGTCCCATATCCTAGTATATCATCTGTGTGTGTCCCATATCCTAGTATATCATCTCTGTGTGTCCCATATCCTAGTATATCATCTGTGTGTGTCCCATATCCTAGTATATCATCTGTGTGTCCCATATCCTAGTATATCATCTGTGTGTGTCCCATATCCTAGTATATCATCTGTGTGTGTCCCATATCCTAGTATATCATCTGTGTGTGTCCCATATCCTAGTATATCATCTGTGTGTGTCCCATATCCTAGTATATCATCTGTGTGTGTCCCATATCCTAGTTTATCGTCTGTGTGTGTCCCATATCCTAGTTTATCATCTGTGTGTGTCCCATATCCTAGTATATCATCTGTGTGTGTCCCATATCCTAGTTTATCATCTGTGTGTGTCCCATATCCTAGTATATCATCTGTGTGTGTCCCATATCCTAGTATATCATCTGTGTGTGTCCCATATCCTAGTATATCATCTGTGTGTGTCCCATATCCTAGTATATCATCTGTGTGTGTCCCATATCCTAGTATATCATCTGTGTGTGTCCCATATCCTAGTATATCATCTGTGTGTGTCCCATATCCTAGTATATCATCTGTGTGTGTCCCATATCCTAGTATATCATCTGTGTGTGTCCCATATCCTAGTATATCATCTGTGTGTGTCCCATATCCTAGTATATCATCTGTGTGTGTCCCATATCCTAGTATATCATCTGTGTGTGTCCCATATCCTAGTATATCATCTGTGTGTCCCATATCCTAGTATATCATCTGTTTGTGTCCCATATCCTAGTATATCATCTGTGTGTGTCCCAAATCCTAGTATATCATCTGTGTGTGTCCCATATCCTAGTATATCATCTGTGTGTGTCCCATATCCTAGTATATCATCTGTGTGTGTCCCAAATCCTAGTATATCATCTGTGTGTGTCCCATATCCTAGTATATCATCTGTGTGTGTCCCATATCCTAAAATATCACCTGTGTGTGTCCCATATCCTAGTATATCACCTGTGTGTGTCCCATATCCTAGTATATCATCTGTGTGTGTCCCATATCCTAGTATATCATCTGTGTGTGTCCCATATCCTAGTATATCATCTGTGTGTATCATCTGTGTGTGTCCCATATCCTAGTATATCATCTGTGTGTGTCCCATATCCTAGTATATCATCTGTGTGTGTCCCATATCCTAGTATATCATCTGTGTGTGTCCCATATCCTAGTATATCATCTGTGTGTGTCCCATATCCTAGTATATCATCTGTGTGTGTCCCATATCCTAGTATATCATCTGTGTGTGTCCCATATCCTAGTATATCATCTGTGTGTGTCCCATATCCTAGAATATCATCTGTGTGTGTCCCATATCTTAGTATATCATCTGTGTGTGTCCCATATCCTAGTATATCATCTGTGTGTGTCCCATATCCTAGTATATCATCTGTGTGTGTCCCATATCCTAGTATATCATCTGTGTGTGTCCCATATCCTAGTATATCATCTGTGTGTGTCCCATATCCTAGTATATCATCTGTGTGTGTCCCATATCCTAGTATATCATCTGTGTGTGTCCCATATCCTAGTATATCATCTGTGTGTGTCCCATATCCTAGTATATCATCTGTGTGTGTCCCATATCCTAGTATATCATCTGTGTGTGTCCCATATCCTAGTATATCATCTGTGTGTGTCCAAAATCTTAGTATATCATCTGTTTTGAGTAACCTCAGTGTGTAGACTATCATGTGTGTGTGTGTAACCTGTGTCTCTCTGTGTGTAGACTATCATGTGTGTGTGTGTAACCTGCGTCTCTCTGTGTGTAGACTATCATGTGTGTGTGTGTAACCTGTGTCTGTCTGTGTGTAGACTATCATGTGTGTGTGTGTGTAACTGCTGTCTCTCTGTGTGTAGACTATCATGTGTGTAACTGCTGTGTCTCTGTGTGTAGAGTATCATGTGTGTGTGTAACCTGTGTCTCTGAGTGTAGAGTATCATGTGTGTTTGTGTGTAACTGCTGTGTCTCTGTGTGTAGAGTATAGAACAGTTGAATCGTATCCAGGTGGAGCTGCAGGACTCTGTGAAGGACCTGGCCAAGGCCAAGAAGAAATACTACGACTCAGAACAGGTGGCTCAGGCCGTTCGAGAGAAGGCTGACATCGAGGCCAAGTAGGTGGACAGACCAACCCTAACCCAACCACACTCTGACCTACCTCTCAACCCTAACCCAACCACACTCTGACCTACCTCTCAACCCTAACCCAACCACACTCTGACCTACCTCTCAACCCTAACCCAACCACACTCAGACCTACCTCTCAACCCTAACCCAACCACACTCAGAGCTACCTCTCAACCCTAACCCAACCACACTCAGACCTACCTCTCAACCCTAACCCAACCACACTCAGACCTACCTCTCAACCCTAACCCAACCACACTCAGAGCTACCTCTCAACCCTAACCCTAACCCAAACACACTCAGAGCTACCTCTCAACCCTAACCCAACCACACTCAGACCTACCTCTCAACCCTAACACTAACCCAACCACACTCAGAGCTACCTCTCAACCCTAACCCAACCACAGTCAGAGCTACCTCTCAACCCTAACCCAACCACACTCAGACCTACCTCTCAACCCTAACCCAACCACACTCAGACCTACCTCTCAACCCTAACCCAACCACACTCAGACCTACCTCTCAACCCTAACCCAACCACACTCAGACCTACCTCTCAACCCTAACCCAACCACACTCAGAGCTACCTTTCAACCCTAACCCAACCACACTCAGACCTACCTCTCAACCCTAACCCAACCACACTCAGACCTACCTCTCAACCCCAACCCTAACCCAAACACACTCAGAGCTACCTCTCAACCCTAACCCAACCACACTCAGACCTACCTCTCAACCCTAACCCTAACCCAACCACACTCAGAGCTACCTCTCAACCCTAACCCAACCACACTCAGACCTACCTCTCAACCCTAACCCAACCACACTCAGACCTACCTCTCAACCCTAACCCAACCACACTCAGAGCTACCTTTCAACCCTAACCCAACCACACTCAGACCTACCTCTCAACCCTAACCCAACCACACTCAGACCTACCTCTCAACCCTAACCCAACCACACTCAGACCTACCTCTCAACCCTAACCCAACCACACTCAGAGCTACCTCTCAACCCTAACCCAACCACACTCAGACCTACCTCTCAACCCTAACCCAACCACACTCAGACCTACCTCTCAACCCTAACCCAACCACACTCAGAGCTACCTCTCAACCCTAACCCAACCACACTCAGAGCTACCTCTCAACCCTAACCCTAACCCAACCACACTCAGACCTACCTCTCAACCCTAACCCAACCACACTCAGACCTACCTCTCAACCCTAACCCTACCACACTCAGACCTACCTCTCAACCCTAACCCAACCACACTCAGACCTACCTCTCAACCCTAACCCAACCACACTCAGAGCTACCTCTCAACCCTAACCCAACCACACTCAGAGCTACCTCTCAACCCTAACCCAACCACACTCAGACCTACCTCTCTGACCTACCTCTCAACCCTAACCCAACCACACTCAGAGCTTCCTCTCAACCCTAACCCAACCACACTCAGACCTACCTCTCAACCCTAACCCAACCACACTCAGAGCTACCTCTCAACCCTAACCCAACCACACTCAGAGCTACCTCTCAACCCTAACCCAACCACACTCAGACCTACCTCTCTGACCTACCTCTCAACCCTAACCCAACCACACTCAGACCTACCTCTCAACCCTAACCCAACCACACTCAGACCTACCTCTCAACCCTAACCCAACCACACTCAGACCTACCTCTCAACCCTAACCCAACCACACTCAGAGCTACCTCTCAACCCTAACCCAACCACACTCAGACCTACCTCTCAACCCTAACCCAACCACACTCAGAGCTACCTCTCAACCCTAACCCAACCACACTCAGACCTACCTCTCAACCCTAACCCAACCACACTCAGAGCTACCTCTCAACCCTAACCCAACCACACTCAGACCTACCTCTCAACCCTAACCCAACCACACTCAGAGCTACCTCTCAACCCTAACCCTAACCCAACCACACTCAGACCTACCTCTCAACCCTAACCCAACCACACTCAGAGCTACCTCTCAACCCTAACCCAACCACACTCAGACCTACCTCTCAACCCTAACCCTACCACACTCAGACCTACCTCTCAACCCTAACCCAACCACACTCAGAGCTACCTCTCAACCCTAACCCAACCACACTCAGAGCTACCTCTCAACCCTAACCCAACCACACTCAGACCTTCCTCTCAACCCTAACCCAACCACACTCAGAGCTACCTCTCAACCCTAACCCAACCACACTCAGAGCTACCTCTCAACCCTAACCCAACCACACTCAGACCTACCTCTCAACCCTAACCCAACCCCGCTCAGACCACGGGAATGCAAAGTGTGAAAGAGAGATGAAGATGGAGAAAGAGCGTAGCAGTAGTAGTTGTAGCAGCAGTAGTTGTAGCAGCAGTAGTTGTAGCAGCAGTAGTTGTAGCAGCAGTAGTTGTAGCAGTAGTAGTAGCAGCAGTAGTTGTAGCAGTAGTAGTTGTAGCAGCAGTAGTTGTAGCAGCAGTAGTTGTAGCAGCAGCAGTAGTTGTAGCAGCAGTAGTTGTAGTAGCAGCAGCAGTAGTAGTAGCAGCAGTAGTTGTAGCAGTAGTAGCAGCAGTAGCAGTAGTAGTTGTAGTAGCAGCAGTAGCAGCAGCAGCAGCAGTAGTAGCAGTAGCAGCAGTAGTTGTAGC
>NC_092107.1:39452342-39597342 GCF_045679555.1 Salvelinus alpinus
TATTGAACCCCAGGGTACTGTATGTGACTGTATTGAACCCCAGGATACTGTATTGAACCCCAGGGTACTGTATGTGACTCTATTGAACCCCAGGGTACTGTATGTGACTGTATTGAACCCCGGTATACTGTATTGAACCCCAAGATACTGTATGTGACAGCTGAGAGAATCTCTAGTGAATAATAGATAGATGGACATGGTGACAAGGGAACAGGGCTTCAGGCTACACACACACACACACACACACACACACACACACACACACACACACACACACACACACACACACACACACACACACACACACACACACACACACAGACACAGACAGAGGGACAGCACTTCAGGGCACCTAATCAACAACACTTACAAGCTGCTCCTATCACTCCTCCTTTCCCTGTACTTGAGAAATCCCTTCCTTCCTTCCTTCCTTCCTTCCTTCCTTCCTTCCTTCCTTCCTTCCTTCCTTCCTTCCTTCCTTCCTCCTGTGAGGTAAGTCCTTGTCTGACCAGCTAGGATTGTTGAAGCCAGATAGTGGTAACCATGACGTCTAGATTGCTGATTACCTCAACCAAGAAAGGAGTTGGAATAGGGCCCATCTCTCTACCCCCCTCACTCACTCACACGTTCAAACACACACACACACAGTAGAGATGTTAGAGAGGAGTGTTCTGTTCAGGAGGAACTCAACACCTCCCCCTGCTGTTGAAAATGGGTAGTGAGGGTTCTATTGAGACTGCCTCTGGCAGATGTGGCTGCTTACTATACATACATACATACATACATACATACATACATACATACATACATACATACATACATACATACATACATACATACATACAGTTGAAGTCGGAAGTTTACATACACTTAGGTTGGAGTCATTAAAACTCGTTTTTCAGCCACTCCACTAATTTCTTGTTAACAAACTATAGTTTTGGCAAGCCTGTTAGGACTTTGCACTTGACACAAATAATTTTTCCAACAATTGTTTACAGACAGATTATTTCACTTATAATTCACAATTCCAGTGGGTCAGAAGTTTACATACACTAAGTTGACTGTGCCTTAAAACAGCTCGGAAAATTCCAGAAAATCATGTCATGGCTTTAGAAGCTTCTGATAGGCTAATTAACATCATTTGAGTCAATTGGAGGTGTACCTGTGGATGTATTTCAAGGCCTACCTTTAAAATCAGTGCCTCTTTGCTTGACATCATGGGAAAATCAAAGAAATCAGCCAAGACCTCAGAAAAAAAATGGTGGTCCTCCACAAGTCTGGTTCATCCTTGGGAGCAATTTCCAAACGCCTGAAGGTACCACGTTCATCTGTACAAACAATAGTACGCAAGTATAAACACCATGGGACCACGCAGCCACCATCCCGCTCAGGAAGGAGACGCGTTCTGTCTCCTGGAGATGAACGTACTTTGGTGCGAAAAGTGCAAATCAATCCCAGAACAACAGCAAAGGACCTTGTGAAGATACTGGAGGAAACAGGTACAAAAGTGTCTATATCCACAGTAAAACGAGTCCTATATCGACTTAACCTGACAGGCCGCTCAGCAAGGAAGAAGCCACTGCTCTAAAACCGCCATAAAAAAGCCAGACTACTGCACATGGGGACAAAGAACGTACTTTTTGGAGAAATGTCCTCTGGTCTGATGAAACAAAAATAGAACTGTTTGGTCATAATGACAATCAATATTTTTGGAGGAAAAAGGGGGAGGCTTGCAAGCCGAAGAACACCATCCCAACCGTGAAGCACGGTGGTGGCAGCATCATGTTGTGGGGGTGCTTTGCTGCAGGAAGGACTGGTGCGCTTCACAAAATAGATGGAATCATGAGGAGGAAAATTAGGTGGATATATTGAAGCAACATCTCAAGTCATCAGTCAGGAAGTTAAAGCTTGGTCGCAAATGGGTCTTCCAAATGGACAATGACCCCAAGCATACTTCCAAAGTTGTGGCAAAATGGCTTAAGGACAACAAAGTCAAGGTATTGGAGTGGCCACCACAAAGCCCTGATCTCAATCCTGTTGAACATTTGTAGGCAGAACTGAAAAAGTGTGTGCGAGCAAGGAGGCCTGCAAACCTGACTCAGTTACACCAGCCCTGTCAGGAGGAATGGGCCAAAATTCACCCATCTTATTGTGGGAAGCTTGTGGAAGGCTACCCGAAACGTTTCACCCAAGTTCAACAATGTAAAGGCAAAGCTACCAAATACTAATTGAGTGTATGTAAACTTCTGACCCACTGGGAATGTGAGGGAATAAATAAAAGCTGAAATAAATCATTCTCTCTACTATTATTATTATTTCACATTCTTAAAATATAGTGGTGATCCTAACTGACTTAAAATGTCAGGAATGTCAGGAATTGTGAAAAACTGAATTTAAATGTATTTGGCTAAGATGTATGTAAACTTCTGACTTCAACTGTACACACACACACACACACACACACACACACACACACACACACACACACACACACACACACACACACACACACACACACAGAAATAATCATTCTGTTGTTCACACTACCCTACATGGATAGGTGGAGAGAGAGAGGGAGGAGAGGAAGGGGGGATGAGTGGAGGGGTAGGGTGGGGGTAGTATTGGGACTAGCCTTCACCCTCAATGACGGAATTTCCCTAGATTTGTCATCATACCATTGTTTCAGCTGTGTGTATGTGTGTGTGTGTGAGTGAGTGTGTGTTGGGACATTGAGTTGCCATTGTCATCATTTTTATGATGGAATGTGTGATAGGTTGACATTTAAGGCAAAGGGTTGGAGAGAGGAGGGTGTGTGTGTGTGTGTTTTGGATAGGGCTGTAGTGCTTTCACAGAGAAGGGTGTGTGTGTGTGTGTGTGTTTTGGATAGGGCTGTAGTGCTTTCACAGAGAAGGGTGTGTGTTGTGTTTTGGATAGGGCTATAGTGCTGTCACAGAGAAGGGTGTGTGTGTGTGTGTGTGTGTGTGTGTGTTTTTTGGATAGGGCTATAGTGCTGTCACAGAGAAGTGTGTGTGTGTGTGTGTGTTTTGGATAGGGCTATAATGCTGTCACAGAGAAGGGTGTGTGTGTGTTTTGGATAGGGCTATACAGCTGCTGGGAAAGGTGAAGGGGGTTCAGATTCCTACACAACAAGAGAACACACAGACTCCAGTCACACACCATGAGCCAAAGAACCTACAGTACCACACACACACACACACACACACACACACACACACACACACACACACACACACACACACACACACACACACACACACACACACACACACACACACACACACACACACACACACACACACACACACTTATACATACTCTGCACCGTCAAACCACAGGTCTCCCCTGCCCTCCTTTCAAAATGCTACTTTTTCCCTTCACTCTATCCTTCTTCCTCCCCCACCCTTTCCTGTTCTACAGTTTCTATCCAGTCTATTAGCTCTTAATGGTCCATCTCTCTCTCTGATTCAATAATATTTCATTTGATTTAATTCAAAGGGCTTTATTGGCATGGAAAACACATGTTAACATTGCCCAAGCAAGTGAAATAGATAATAAACAAAAGTGAAATAAACAATTCAAAAAAGAACAGTTAACATTACACAAAAGTTCAGAAGGAATAGAGACATTTCAATTGTCATATTATGTCTATATACAATGTTATAATGATGTGCAAATAGTTAAAGTACAAAAGGGAAAATAAATAAGTATAAATATGGGTTGTATTTACAATGGTGTTTGTTCTTCACAGGTTGCCTGTTTCTTTTGGCAACAGGTCACAAATCTTGCTGCTGTGGTATTTCACCTAATAGATATGGGATTTGTTTTCAAATTCTTTGTGGGGTCTGTGTAATCTGAGGGAAATATGTGTCTCTAATATGGTCATACATTTGGCAGGAGGTTAGGAAGTGCAGCTCAGTTTCCAACTCATTTTGTGGGCAGTGTGCACATAGCCTGTCTTCTCTTGAGAGCCAGGTCTGCCTACGGCGGCCTTTCTCAATGGCAAGGCTATGCTCACTGAGTCTGTACATAGTCAAAGCTTTCCTTCATTTTGGGTCAGTCACAGTGGTCAGGTATTCTGCCACTGTGTACTCTCTGTTTAGGGCCAAATAGCATTCTATTTTGCTCAATTTTTTTGCTAATTCTTTCCAATGTGTCAAGTAATGGTCTTTTTTTTTTCTCATGATTTGTTTGGGTCTGATTGTGTTGCTGTCCTGGGGCTTTGTGGCGTCTGTTTGTGTTTGTGAACAGAGCCCCAGGACCAGCTTGCTTAGGGGGCTCTTCTCCAGGTTCATCTCTCTGTAGGTGATGGCTTTGTTATGGAAGGTTTTGGAATCACTTCCTTTTAGGTGGTTGTAGAATTGAACGTCTTTTTTCTGGATTTTGGTAATTAGCGGGTATCGGTCTAATTATGCTCTGCATGCATTATTTGGTGTTTTACGTTGTACACTGAGGATATTTGTGCAGAATTCTGCATACAGAGTCTCAATTTGGTGATTGTCCCATTTTGTGAATTCTGGGTTGGTGTGCGGATCCCAGACCTTACAACCATAAAGCACCATTTTTTTATTTTTTTATTTAATTTAACTAGGCAAGTCAATTAAGAACAAAATCTTATTTACAATGACGGCCTACCCCGGCCAAATCCGGACGACGCTGGGCCAATTGTTACGCCGGCAATGGGTTCTTTCACTGATTCCAGTATTTTTAGCCAGACCCTGATTGGTATGTCAAATTTTATGTGTCTTTTGGTGGCTTAGAATGCCCTTCTTGCCTTGTCTCTCAGATCGTTCACATCTTTGTGGAAGTTACCTGTGGCGCTGATGTTTAGGCCGAGGTATGTATAGTTTTTTTGTGTGCGCTAGGGCAACGGTGTCTAGATGGTATTTTTATTCGTGTATTCGGACCTTTTTTGGAACACCATTATTTTTGTCTTACTGAGATGTACTGTCAGGGCCCAGGTCTCGCATAATCTCTGCAGAAGATCTAGGTGCTGCTGTAGGCTGTCCTTGGTTGGGGACAGAAGCACCAGGTCATCAGCAAACAGTAGACATTTGACTTCAGTTTCTAGTAGGGTGAGGCCGGGTGCTGCAGACTGTTCTAGTGCCTCTTGCTAATTAGTTGATATATACAGTCGTGGCCAAAAGTTTTGAATGACACAAATATTAATCTCCACAAAGTTTGCTGCTTCAGTGTCTTTAGATATTTTTATCAGATGTTACAATGGAATACTGAAGTATAATTACAAGCATTTCATAAGTGTCGAAGAGTCAATATTTGCAGTGTTGACCCTTCTTTTTCAAGACCTCTGCAATCCGCCCTCCCATGCTGTCAATTAACTTCTGGGCCACATCCTGACTGATGGCAGCCCATTCTTGCATAATTAATGCTTGGAGTTTGTCAGAATTTGTGGGGTTTTGTTTGTCCACCCGCCTCTTAAGGATTGACCACAAGTTCTCAATGGAATTCATATCTGGGGAGTTTCCTGGCCATGGACCCAAAATATTGATGTTTTGTTCCTCGAGCCACTTAGTTATCACTTTTGCCTTATGGCAAGGTGCTCCATCATGCTGGAAAAGGCATTGTTCGTCACCAAACTGTTCCTGGATGGTTGGGAGAAGCTTATTTCGGAGGATGTGTTGGTACCATTATTTATTCATGGCTGTGTTCTTAGGCAAAACTGTGAGTGGGCCCACTCCCTTGGCTGAGAAGCAACCCCACACATGAATGGTCTCAGAATGCGTTACTGTTGGCATGACACAGGACTGATGGTAGCACTCACCTTGTCTTTCTCTGGACAAGGTTTTTTCCGGATGCCCCAAACAATCGGAAGGGGGATTCATCAGAGAAAATGACTCTACCCCAGTCCTCAGCAGTCCAATCCCTGTACCTTTTGCAGAATATCAGTCTGTCCCTGATGTTTTTCCTGGAGAGAAGTGGCTTCTTTGCTGCCCTTCTTGACACTAGGCCATCCTCCAAAAGTATTCGCCTCACTGTGTGTGCAGATGCACTCACACCTGCCTGCTGCCATTCCTGAGTAAGGTCTGTTCTGGTGGTGCCCCGATCCTGCAGCTGAATCAACTTTAGGAGACGGTGCTGGCGCTTGCTGGACTTTCTTGGGCTCCCTGAAGCCTTCTTCACAACAATTGAACCGCTCTCCTTGAAGTTCTTGATGATCCGATAAATGGTTGATTTAGGTGCAATCTTACTGGCAGCAATATCCTTGCTTGTGAAGCCCTTTTTGTGCAAAGCAATGATGACGGCATGTGTTTTGCTTGCAGGTAACCTTGGTTGACAGAGGAAGAACAATGATTCCAAGCACCACCCTCCTTTTGAAGCTTCCAGTCTGTTATTCGAACTCAATCAGCATGACAGAGTGATCTCCAGCCTTGTCCTCGTCAACACTCACACCTGTGTTAACGAGAGAATCACTGACATGATGTCAGCTGGTCCTTTTGTGGCGGGGCTGAAATGCAGTGGAAATGTTTTTGGGGGGATTCAGTTCATTTGCATGGCAAAGAGGGACTTTGCAATTAATTGCAATTCATCTGATCACCCTTCATAACATTCTGTAGTATATGCAAATTGCCATCATACAAACTGAGGCAGCAGACTTTCTGAAAATTAATATTTGTGTCATTCTCAAAACTTTTGGCCACGACTGTACAGTACCAATCAAAAGTTTGGACAAGGAGAGTGAAGGAGTGCTGCATCAAATGACCTGGCCTCTACAATCACCCGACCTCAACTCAATTGAGATGAGTTTGAACGCAGAGTGAAGGAAAAGCAACCAATAAGTGCTCAGCATATGTGGGAACTCCTTTAACACTTTTGGACAAGCATTCCAGGTTAAGCTGGTTGAGAGAGTTCCAAGAGTGTGCAAATCTGCCATCAAGGCAAATAGTGGCTACTTTGAATAATCTCATAAAATATATTTTGATATGTTTAACACTTTTTGGTTACTACATGATTCCATTTGTGTTATTTCATAGTTTTGATGTCTTCACTATTTTTATACAATGTAGAAAAGATATGTTTTAAACTGGAATAAGTAGCTGTGTCCAAACGTTTGACTGGTACTGTATGTTGAAGAGGGTGGGGCTCAAGCTGCTCACCCCATGCCCCTGTGGAAATATATACAGTATATATTTTTTTTGCTGCCAATTTTAACCACACACTCAATGTTTGTTTACATGGATTGTAAAATGTGGTATGTTTTTCCTCCACCACCACTTTCCATCAATTTGTATATCAGACCCTCATGCCAAAATGAGTCAAAAGCTTTTTTGAAATCAACAAAGCATGAGAAGACTTTGCCTTTTGTTTGTTTGTCAATTAGGGTCAATAAGTTGTATGTAATTTGTTAAAAAAGCCAATTTGACATTTGCTCAGTACGAGTCTGCTGTTAATGATAATGCAGAGGATTTCCCCAAGGTTGTGGATTGGGTGTGATCAGTCCTTGGTTCCAAATATTGTGGAAGATGCCAAAGCTGAGGATGATGTTAGAGTTTAAGTACAGCCAATTGTAATTTGTGGTCTGTATATTTGATAATTTCATTGAGGATACAATCAACACCACAAGCCTTTTTGGGTTGGAAGGAGAATCTAGTGGTTTCTGGTTGTCTTTAATAGTTGATTCGTATTTGATCATGTACAGTGCCTTGCAAAAGTATTCATCCCCCTTGGCATTTTTCCTATTTTGTTGCTTTACAACCTGTCATTTAAATTTATTTTTATTTGGATTTCATGTAATGGACATACACAAAATAGTCCAAATTAGTGAAGTTAAATAAAAATAAACTTGTTTAAAGAAATTCAAAAAATTCAAAAAAACGAAAAGTTGTCGTGGCATTCTCTAAACCCCCTTTGCTACGAAACCCCTAAATAAGATCTGGTGCAACCAATTACCTTCAGAAGTCACATAATTAGTTAGATTGCACACAGGTGTACTTTATTTAAGTGTCACATTATCTCATTATACGTACACCTGTTCTGAAAGGCCCCAAAGTCTGCAACACCACTAAGCAAGTGGCACCACCAAGCAAGCGGCACCATGAAGACCAAGGAGCTCTCCAAACAGGTCAGGGTCAAAGTTGTGGAGAAGTACAGATCAGTTTTGGGTAAAAAAAATATCAGAAACTTTGAAAATCCCATGGAGCACCATTAAATCCATTATTAAAAAATGGTAAGAATATGGCACCCCAACAAACCTGCCAAGAGAGGGCCGCCCACCAAAACTCACGGACCAGGCAAGGAGGGAAATAATCAGAGAGGCAACAAAGAGACCAAAGATAACCCTGATGGAGCTGCAAAGCTCCACATTGGAGTATCTCTCCATAGGACCATTTTAAGCCGTACACTCCACAGAGCTGAGAGCCATTGCTTAAAGAAAAAAATAAGCAAACACATTTAGTGTTCGCCAAAAGGCATGTGGGAGGCTCCCCAAACATATGGTAGAAGGTACTCTGGTCATATGAGACTAAAATTTTGCTTTTTGACCATCAAGGAAAACGCTATGTCTGGCGCAAACCCAACACCTCTCATCACCCTGAGAACACCATCCCCACAGTAAAGCATGGTGGTGGCAGCATCATGCTGTGGGGATGTTTTTCATTGGCAGGGACAGGGAAACTGGTCAGCATTGAAGGAATGATGGATGGAGCTAAATACAGGGAAATTCTTGAGGGGAAAACCTGTTTCAGTCTTCCAGAGATTTGAAACTGGGACGAAGGTTCACCTTCCAGCAGGACAATGACCCTAAGCATACTGCTAAAGCAACACTCGAGTGGTGAATAGATATGCACGCTCAAGTTTTCCGTTTTTTTTGGTCTTATTTCTTGTTTGTTTCACTCTAAAACATATTTTGCATCTTCAAAGTGTTAGGCATGTTGTGTAAATCAAATGATATAAAACCCTCCAAAAATCTATTTTAATCCCAGGTTGTAAGGCAACAAAATAGGAAAAATTCCAAGGGGGGTGAATACTTTTGCAAGCCACTGTATATGTTTTTGCTGTTTGTTCTTTGTTCTTTGTAAATAGAGCCAAAACGATTGGGGAAGTGGTTTATCAATACATCTCCATTTTGGATAGATAACTTTTCGTTCTGTTTGTTTAGAGTTTTCCATTTTTCCCAGAAGTGGTTAGATTCTATGGATTCTTCAATTACATTGAGCTGATTTCTGACGTGCTGTTCCTTCTTTAGTGTATTCCTGTATTGTTTTAGTGATTCACCATAGTGAAGGCGTAGGCTCAGGTTTTCTATGTCTCTATGTTTTTGGTTTGATAGGTTTCTCAATTTCTTTCTTGGCTTGATGAAGAATGCAAAAACCAATTTGTCATTCCCCTTTCTCTCTCTCATTCATATCTACTCTGCTGGCAGGCGCGCCCAGAGCATATGTTGCCAAATCACTTAAAAGAAAGACTCTTCATTTAGATTCACTGTTAATTAATGCTTCATCCAGTCTATCAAAAGACTAAAGATAACCATCAAATTAACTTTCTCTGTCTCTCTCTCTCTGTCTGTCTCTCTCTCTCTCTCTCTGTCTCTCTCAGGAGTTGGATGGAGGGATATATAACCATGTGAAGGACTATCTGATCTCTATCTGTCAGACAGAGCTGGAGGCCTTTCAGGCCATACACAACACCTTCCAGTTCCTACTGGACAAATCCAACAGGGTGAGACTGTGTGTGTGTGTGTGTGTGTGTGTGTGTGTGTGTGTGTGTGTGTGTGTGTGTGTGTGTGTGTGTGTGTGTGTGTGTGTGTGTGTGTGTGTGTGTGTGTGCGTGCTTAATCGTGTATATCTCTGTCTCTCTCAGGTGATGCAGGAGTTTAACCAGCAGCTCTTCATGCAGGAGAACCCTGTGTTTCATAAAGCACAAGACTTCCAGTTCCAACCCAGCGACTGTGACACGGTGAGACACACACACACACACACACACACACACACACACACACACACACACACACACACACACACACACACACACACACACACACACACACACACACACACACACACACACACACACACACGTCTTGTGTCCCTTCGTACACAGTCGGGCAGACAGACACACACACTAACAGGCCTCCTGTATCTGAGATCCTTATTGAACCCTCTCCAACCCTGTTCTCTGTTCATATGCTGTGTTCATGCGCTCGCCTCTCGGAAACATTCAAAGTACAGAACGACTTTCTGAATGTATAAAAACGAGTTAGTGGGATCTTCTTCCTATGGTGACGTTTCTGAGGAGCTACTGAACACATCTCTTCTCTGTAGTCTCTGTGGTCTGTGTAACTGTCTCTCTGTGGTCTGTGTAACTGTCTCTCTGTGCATCTGTGTAACTGTCTCTCTGTAACTGTCTCTCTGTAACTGTCTCTGTGTAACTGTCTCTGTGTAACTGTCTCTGTGTAACTGTCTCTGTGTGACTGTCTCTGTGTAACTGTGTCTGTGTAACTGTCTCTGTGTAACTGTATCTGTGTGACTGTCTCTGTGCGTCTGTGTAACTGTCTCTCTGTAACTGTCTCTCTGTAACTGTCTCTGTGTAACTGTCTCTGTGTGTCTGTCTCTGTGTGTCTGTCTTTGTGTAACTGTCTCTGTGTAACTGTCTCTGTGTGACTGTCTCTGTGTCTGTGTAACTGTCTCTGTGTAACTGTCTCTGTGTGACTGTCTCTGTGCGTCTGTGTAACTGTCTCTGTGTAACTGTCTCTGTGTGACTGTGTAACTGTCTCTGTGTTACTGTCTCTGTGTTACTGTCTCTGTGTCTGTGTGACTGTGTCTGTAGTCTCTGTGCGTCTGTGTAACTGTCTCTGTGTAACTTTCTCTGTGTAACTGTCTCTCTGTAACTGTCTCTGTGTGACTGTCTCTGTGTAACTGTGTCTGTGTAACTGTCTCTGTGTAACTGTCTCTGTGTAACTGTCTCTGTGTGACTGTCTCTGTGCGTCTGTGTAACTGTCTCTGTGTAACTGTCTCTGTGTGACTGTGTAACTGTCTCTGTGTTACTGTCTCTGTGTTACTGTCTCTGTGTTACTGTCTCTGTGTAACTGTGTATGTGTGACTGTGTCTGTAGTCTCTGTGCGTCTGTGTAACTGTCTCTGTGTAACTTTCTCTGTGTAACTGTCTCTCTGTAACTGTCTCTGTGTGACTGTCTCTGTGCCATCACATGTTTAAACACTCCTTTTGTAAACCTATCTGTAATGTCTGTGGTCTCTGTAACTGTCTCTGTGTAACTGTCTCTGTGCCTGTGTTATTGTCTCTGTGTAAATGTGTAAATGTATCTGTGTCTGTGTAACTGTCTCTGTGTAAATGTGTCTGTTACTGTCTCTGTGTAACTGTCTCTGTGTAACTGTCTCTGTGTAACTGTCTCTGTGTAACTGTCTCTGTGTAACTGTCTCTGTGTAACTGTCTCTGTGTTACTGTCTGTGTAACTGTCTCTGTGTAACTGTCTATGTGTGTCTGTGTAAATGTCTGTGTACATGTGTAACTGTTACTGTGTCTGTGTAACTGTCTATGTGTAAATGTCCCTGTGTGTCTGTGTAACTGTCTCTGTGTAACTGTCTCTGTGTGTCTGTGTAAATGTGTAACTGTTACTATCTCTGTGTGTCTGTCTCTGTGTAACTGTCTCTGTGTTACTGTCTCTGTGTTACTGTCTCTGTGTTACTGTCTCTGTGTTACTGTCTCTGTGTAACTGTCTCTGTGTAACTGTTTCTGTGTTACTGTCTCTGTGTTACTGTCTCTATGTAACTGTCTCTGTGTAACTGTCTGTGTAACTGTCTCTGTGTAACTGTCTCTGTGTAACTGTCTCTGTGTAACTGTCTCTGTGTAACTGTCTCTATGTTACTGTCTGTGTTACTGTCTCTATGTAACTGTCTGTGTAACTGTATCTGTGTTACTGTCTCTATGTAACTGTCTGTGTAACTGTCTCTGTGTAACTGTCTCTGTGTTACTGTCTCTATGTAACTGTCTCTGTGTTACTGTCTCTGTGTAACTGTCTGTGTAACTGTCTCTGTGTTACTGTCTCTATGTAACTGTCTGTGTAACTGTCTCTGTGTAACTGTCTCTGTGTAACTGTCTCTGTGTAACTGTCTCTATGTTACTGTCTGTGTAACCGTCTCTATGTTACTGTCTCTGTGTAACTGTCTCTGTGTTACTGTCTCTATGTAACTGTCTGTGTAACTGTCTCTGTGTAACTGTCTCTGTGTAACTGTCTCTGTGTTACTGTCTCTATGTAACTGTCTCTGTGTTACTGTCTCTGTGTAACTGTCTCTGTGTTACTGTCTCTATGTAACTGTCTGTGTAACTGTCTCTGTGTAACTGTCTCTGTGTAACTGTCTCTGTGTTACTGTCTCTATGTAACTGTCTCTGTGTTACTGTCTCTGTGTAACCGTCTCTATGTTACTGTCTGTGTAACCGTCTCTATGTTACTGTCTCTGTGTAACTGTCTCTATGTTACTGTCTCTGTGTAACTGTCTCTATGTTACTGTCTGTGTAACTGTCTCTATGTAACTGTCTCTGTGTTACTGTCTCTATGTAACTGTCTCTGTGTTACTGTCTCTATGTTACTGTCTGTGTAACTGTCTCTGTGTTACTGTCTCTGTGTTACTGTCTCTATGTTACTGTCTGTGTTACTGTCTCTATGTAACTGTCTGTGTAACTGTCTCTGTGTAACTGTCTCTGTGTAACTGTCTCTGTGTTACTGTCTCTATGTAACTGTCTCTGTGTTACTGTCTCTGTGTAACTGTCTCTGTGTAACTGTCTCTATGTAACTGTCTGTGTAACTGTCTCTGTGTAACTGTCTCTGTGTAACTGTCTCTGTGTAACTGTCTCTGTGTTACTGTCTCTATGTAACTGTCTCTGTGTTACTGTCTCTGTGTAACCGTCTCTATGTTACTGTCTGTGTAACCGTCTCTATGTTACTGTCTCTGTGTAACTGTCTCTATGTTACTGTCTCTGTGTTACTGTCTGTGTTACTGTCTCTATGTAACTGTCTGTGTAACTGTCTCTGTGTAACTGTCTCTGTGTTACTGTCTCTATGTAACTGTCTCTGTGTTACTGTCTCTGTGTAACTGTCTCTGTGTTACTGTCTCTATGTAACTGTCTGTGTAACTGTCTCTGTGTAACTGTCTCTGTGTTACTGTCTCTATGTAACTGTCTCTGTGTTACTGTCTCTGTGTAACCGTCTCTATGTTACTGTCTGTGTAACCGTCTCAATGTTACTGTCTCTGTGTAACTGTCTCTATGTTACTGTCTCTGTGTAACTGTCTCTATGTTACTGTCTGTGTAACTGTCTCTATGTAACTGTCTCTGTGTAACTGTCTCTGTGTTACTGTCTCTATGTTACTGTCTGTGTTACTGTCTCTGTGTTACTGTCTCTGTGTAACTGTCTCTGTGCAACTGTCTCTGTGTAACTGTCTCTGTGTAACTGTCTCTGTGTAACTGTCTCTGTGTAACTGTCTCTATGTTACTGTCTGTGTAACTGTCTCTATGTAACTGTCTCTGTGTTACTGTCTCTGTGTAACTGTCTCTATGTTACTGTCTGTGTAACTGTCTCTATGTTACTGTCTCTGTGTAATTGTCTGTGTAACTGTCTCTGTGTTACTGTCTCTATGTAACTCTCTGTGTAACTGTCTCTGTGTAACTGTCTCTGTGTAACTGTCTCTGTGTAACTGTCTCTATGTTACTGTCTGTGTAACCGTCTCTATGTTACTGTCTCTGTGTAACTGTCTCTATGTTACTGTCTGTGTAACTGTCTCTATGTTACTGTCTGTGTAACTGTCTCTATGTAACTGTCTCTGTGTTACTGTCTCTATGTAACTGTCTCTGTGTTACTGTCTGTGTAACTGTCTCTGTGTTACTGTCTCTGTGTAACTGTCTATGTGTAACTGTCTCTGTGTAACTGTCTCTGTGTAACTGTCTCTATGTAACTGTCTCTGTGTAACTGTCTCTGTGTTACTGTCTCTATGTTACTGTCTGTGTAACTGTCTCTGTGTAACTGTCTCTATGTTACTGTCTGTGTTACTGTCTCTATGTAACTGTCTGTGTAACTGTCTCTGTGTAACTGTCTCTGTGTAACTGTCTGTGTAACTGTCTCTGTGTTACTGTCTCTGTGTTACTGTCTCTATGTAACTGTCTGTGTAACTGTCTCTGTGTAACTGTCTCTGTGTTACTGTCTCTATGTAACTGTCTCTGTGTTACTGTCTCTGTGTAACTGTCTCTGTGTTACTGTCTATGTAACTGTCTGTGTAACTGTCTCTGTGTAACTGTCTCTGTGTAACTGTCTCTGTGTTACTGTCTCTATGTAACTGTCTCTGTGTTACTGTCTCTGTGTAACCGTCTCTATGTTACTGTCTGTGTAACCGTCTCTATGTTACTGTCTCTGTGTAACTGTCTCTATGTTACTGTCTCTGTGTAACTGTCTCTATGTTACTGTCTGTGTAACTGTCTCTATGTAACTGTCTCTGTGTTACTGTCTCTATGTAACTGTCTCTGTGTTACTGTCTCTGTGTAACTGTCTCTGTGTTACTGTCTCTGTGTAACTGTCTCTGTGCAACTGTCTCTGTGCAACTGTCTCTGTGCAACTGTCTCTGTGCAACTGTCTCTGTGTAACTGTCTCTGTGTAACTGTCTCTGTGTAACTGTCTCTGTGTTACTGTCTCTATGTAACTGTCTCTGTGTTACTGTCTCTGTGTAACTGTCTCTGTGTTACTGTCTCTATGTAACTGTCTCTGTGTAACTGTCTCTGTGTAACTGTCTCTGTGTTACTGTCTCTATGTAACCGTCTCTGTGTTACTGTCTCTGTGTAACCGTCTCTATGTTACTGTCTGTGTAACCGTCTCTATGTTACTGTCTCTATGTTACTGTCTCTGTGTAACTGTCTCTATGTTACTGTCTCTGTGTAACTGTCTCTATGTTACTGTCTGTGTAACTGTCTCTATGTAACTGTCTCTGTGTTACTGTCTCTATGTAACTGTCTCTGTGTTACTGTCTCTGTGTAACTGTCTGTGTAACTGTCTCTGTGTTACTGTCTCTATGTAACTGTCTGTGTAACTGTCTCTGTGTAACCGTCTCTATGTTACTGTCTGTGTAACCGTCTCTATGTTACTGTCTCTGTGTAACTGTCTCTATGTTACTGTCTGTGTAACTGTCTCTATGTTACTGTCTGTGTAACTGTCTCTATGTAACTGTCTCTGTGTTAGTGTCTATGTGTAACTGTCTCTGTGTAACTGTCTCTGTGTAACTGTCTCTATGTAACTGTCTCTGTGTAACTGTCTCTGTGTTACTGTCTCTATGTTACTGTCTGTGTAACTGTCTCTGTGTAACTGTCTCTATGTTACTGTCTGTGTTACTGTCTCTATGTAACTGTCTTTGTAACTGTCTCTGTGTAACTGTCTCTATGTAACTGTCTGTGTAACTGTCTCTGTGTTACTGTCTCTGTGTTACTGTCTCTATGTTACTGTCTGTGTTACTGTCTCTATGTAACTGTCTGTGTAACTGTCTCTGTGTAACTGTCTCTGTGTTACTGTCTCTATGTAACTGTCTCTGTGTTACTGTCTCTGTGTAACTGTCTATGTAACTGTCTGTGTAACTGTCTCTGTGTAACTGTCTCTGTGTAACTGTCTCTGTGTAACTGTCTCTGTGTAACTGTCTCTGTGTTACTGTCTCTATGTAACTGTCTCTGTGTTACTGTCTCTGTGTAACCGTCTCTATGTTACTGTCTGTGTAACCGTCTCTATGTTACTGTCTCTGTGTAACCGTCTCTATGTTACTGTCTCTGTGTAACTGTCTCTATGTTACTGTCTGTGTAACTGTCTCTATGTAACTGTCTCTGTGTTACTGTCTCTGTGTAACTGTCTCTGTGTTACTGTCTCTGTGTAACTGTCTCTGTGCAACTGTCTCTGTGCAACTGTCTCTGTGCAACTGTCTCTGTGTAACTGTCTCTGTGTAACTGTCTCTATGTTACTGTCTGTGTAACTGTCTCTGTGTAACTGTCTCTGTGTTACTGTCTCTATGTAACTGTCTCTGTGTAACTGTCTCTGTGTAACTGTCTCTGTGTAACTGTCTCTGTGTAACTGTCTCTATGTTACTGTCTGTGTAACTGTCTCTATGTAACTGTCTCTATGTAACTGTCTCTGTGTTACTGTCTCTATGTAACTGTCTCTATGTTACTGTCTCTGTGTAACTGTCTCTGTGTAACTGTCTCTGTGTAACTGTCTGTGTAACTGTCTCTGTGTAACTGTCTCTTGTGTTACTGTCTCTGTGTTACTGTCTCTATGTAACTTCTTTCTCCACTGATCTACAACACCTGTAGTATGTGTCGCTCTATTTTTCTGTCTGTCACTACTAACTATTTTCCCTTCAGTGTTTTTCTCCTTCAAACCTTTTCAACCTTTGCTAACTCTTTCTCCCCTAACGCCTATCTGTGTGTGTGTACTCGCGCGTGTGTGTGTGTGTGTGTGTGTCAGACTCTGAGCTCGGTGCAGAAGTTGGTGGACATTGAGCCTTCGCCCGTCAGTGCCATGAGGATGACGCTGGCACAGGTAGACCTAACCCCTAGTCTCTACCCGTCAAGCCACCACCAACCATCTAGAGCCATAACATGACCCTGGCTGCTGCATGCTATCCACCCATTGTAATGGCGCAGTATATCCATAACAAGCACACTGATTAGCCTCAACCATAACCGTGGTTGATACATGACTTTATACATGCTGAACGACCACAAGGTAGTAGTTGTGACCATGCCCTCTGATGGTTGATCTGTTACCATGCTGTTCCACCATTACCATGGCTGTTCCACTACAACCATTACCATGCTGTTCCACTACAACCATTACCATTCTGTTCCACTACAACCATTACCATGCTGTTCCACTACAACCATTACCATTCTGTTCCACTACAACCATTACCATGCTGTTCCACTACAACCATTACCATGCTGTTCCACTACAACCATTACCATGCTGTTCCACTACAACCATTACCATGCTGTTCCACTACAACCATTACCATTCTGTTCCACTACAACCATTACCATTCTGTTCCACTACAACCATTACCATGCTGTTCCACTACAACCATTACCATTCTGTTCCACTACAACCATTACCATTCTGTTCCACTACAACCATTACCATTCTGTTCCACTACAACCATTACCATTCTGTTCCACTACAACCATTACCATTCTGTTCCACTACAACCATTACCAGGCTGTTCCATTACAGCCATTACCATGCTGTTCCATTACAACCATTACCATGCTGTTCCACTACAACCATTACCATGCTGTTCCACTACAACCATTACCATGCTGTTCCACTACAACCATTACCATGCTGTTCCACTACAACCATTACCATGCTGTTCCACTACAACCATTACCATGCTGTTCCACCATTACCATGGCTGTTCCACTACAACCATTACCATGCTGTTCCACTACAACCATCACCATGCTGTTCCACTACAACCATTACCATGCTGTTCCACTACAACCATTACCATGTTGTTCCACTACAACCATTACCATGGCTGTTCCACTACAACCATTACCATGCTGTTCCACTACAACCATTACCATGCTGTTCCACTACAACCATTACCATGCTGTTCCACTCCAACCATTACCATGCTGTTCCACTCCAACCATTACCATGCTGTTCCACTACAACCATTACCATGCTGTTCCACTACAACCATTACCATGCTGTTCCACTACAACCATTACCATAATGTTCCACTACAACCATTACCCCATTACCATGCTGTTCCACTACAACCATTACCATGCTGTTCCACTACAACCATTACCATGCTGTTCCACCATTACCATGCTGTTCCACTACAACCATTACCATGCTGTTCCACTCCAACCATTACCATGCTGTTCCACTACAACCATTACCATGCTGTTCCACTACAACCATTACCATGCTGTTCCATTACAACCATTACCATGCTGTTCCACTACAACCATTACCGTGCTGTTCCACTACAACCATTACCGTGCTGTTCCACTACAACCATTACCATGCTGTTCCACTACAACCATTACCATGCTGTTCCACTACAACCATTACCATGGCTGTTCCATTACAACCATTACCATGCTGTTCCACTACAACCATTACCATGCTGTTCCACTACAACCATTACCGTGCTGTTCCACTACAAGCATTACCATGCTGTTCCATTACAACCATTACCATGCTGTTCCACTACAACCATTACCGTGCTGTTCCACTACAACCATTACCGTGCTGTTCCACTACAACCATTACCATGCTGTTCCACTACAACCATTACCATGCTGTTCCACCATTACCATGGCTGTTCCACTACAACCATTACCATGCTGTTCCACTACAACCATCACCATGCTGTTCCACTACAACCATTACCATGCTGTTCCACTACAACCATTACCATGTTGTTCCACTACAACCATTACCATGGCTGTTCCACTACAACCATTACCATGCTGTTCCACTACAACCATTACCATGCTGTTCCACTACAACCATTACCATGCTGTTCCACTCCAACCATTACCATGCTGTTCCACTCCAACCATTACCATGCTGTTCCACTACAACCATTACCATGCTGTTCCACTACAACCATTACCATGCTGTTCCACTACAACCATTACCATGCTGTTCCACTACAACCATTACCATAATGTTCCACTACAACCATTACCCCATTACCATGCTGTTCCACTACAACCATTACCATGCTGTTCCACTACAACCATTACCATGCTGTTCCACCATTACCATGCTGTTCCACTACAACCATTACCATGCTGTTCCACTC
This sequence comes from Salvelinus alpinus, assembly GCF_045679555.1. Classification (NCBI taxonomy): domain Eukaryota; kingdom Metazoa; phylum Chordata; class Actinopteri; order Salmoniformes; family Salmonidae; genus Salvelinus; species Salvelinus alpinus. Next base: position 39,471,178 of record NC_092107.1, read on the forward strand.
CAACCATTACCATGCTGTTCCACTACAACCATTACCATGCTGTTCCACTACAACCATTACCATGCTGTTCCATTACAACCATTACCATGCTGTTCCACTACAACCATTACCGTGCTGTTCCACTACAACCATTACCGTGCTGTTCCACTACAACCATTACCATGCTGTTCCACTACAACCATTACCATGCTGTTCCACTACAACCATTACCATGGCTGTTCCATTACAACCATTACCATGCTGTTCCACTACAACCATTACCATGCTGTTCCACTACAACCATTACCGTGCTGTTCCACTACAACCATTACCATGCTGTTCCATTACAACCATTACCATGCTGTTCCACTACAACCATTACCGTGCTGTTCCACTACAACCATTACCGTGCTGTTCCACTACAACCATTACCATGCTGTTCCACTACAACCATTACCATGCTGTTCCACTACAACCATTACCATGGCTGTTCCATTACAACCATTACCATGCTGTTCCACTACAACCATTACCATGCTGTTCCACTACAACCATTACCATGCTGTTCCACTACAACCATTACCATGCTGTTCCACTACAACCATTACCATGCTGTTCCACTACAACCATTACCATGGCTGTTCCATTACAACCATTACCATGCTGTTCCACTACAACCATTACCATGGCTGTTCCATTACAACCATTACCATGCTGTTCCATTACAACCATTACCATGCTGTTCCACCATTACCAGAACCATGACTGTTTTCCAGTGACCATAAACGTGACCGTGTCCATAAGCATGACTGCTGCTGTAGAGTCTTGACCGTTGCATTCTACCCATGTGGCTGTTGAACCGTGATGCTTCGTTAATCATTATGACCGTTTAACAATTAGCTTGCCGTTTATGATCTGTTACCACCAAGACCAAGGATTTCCCAACCATGACCACTAATGGTTGTATGTCCAGAAAGCTTGCTGTGTAACCCTCTGCTAGAACATATATAATCTTAGTTATTGTACCGTCATTAGCCCGTTCCTCCTGGTTACCTACAGTAGGTATATTAACTGAGCCTGACTCTGCTACTGTATAATAAGTCCCATTCACACATTGAGCTGCTACTGTTCAACACATTAAGAACCATCTGCTATTTTATAGCTGATTTGAATTGTACAGATAGTTAAAATTACAGACACGATAGCACAATACCCTACTTATCCAGTGATGCTTTCACTGTTCCCTAAATAGACCATTGTGGGGTTGAGGTGACTTAGGGGGGGTTGAGGTGACTTAGGGGTGGTTGAGGTGACTTAGGGGGGGTTGAGGTGACTTAGGGGGGTTGAGGTGACCGTTAGGGGGGGGGTTGAGGTGACTGTTAGGGGGGGTTGAGGTGACTGTTAGGGGGGGTTGAGGTGACTGTTAGGGGGGGTTGAGGTGACTTTTAGGGGGGGGTTGAGGTGACTGTTAGGGGGGGGGGGGTTGAGGTGACCGTTAGGGGGGGTTGAGGTGACCGTTAGGGGGGGTTGAGGTGACCGTTAGGGGGGTTGAGGTGACTGTTAGGGGGGTTGAGGTGACTGTTAGGGGGGTTGAGGTGACTGTTAGGGGGGTTGAGGTGACTGTTAGGGGGGTTGAGGTGACCGTTAGGGGGGTTGAGGTGACCGTTAGGGGGGTTGAGGTGACCGTTAGGGGGGTTGAGGTGACCGTTAGGGGGGGTTGAGGTGACCGTTAGGGGGGGGGGTTGAGATGACCGTTAGGGGGGGGGTTGAGGTGACTGTTAGGGGGGGTTGAGGTGACCGTTAGGGGGGTTGAGGTGAGGGGGTCTGGCGTTGATTCTGACTGGTTGTTGTGTGTTAATGCAGTGTAGAGAGGGGGGGTGGATATGTATTACTGGGCTAGGAAGTTAAGGGATGGGCTCCATTGGGAAGACACACAGACAGACATCTACCTAGTTGTTGCATGTAATTCTCTGGTGTATGTACAGTGGGGAGAACAAGTATTTGATACACTGCCGATTTTGCAGGTTTTCCTACTTACAAAGCATGTAGAGGTCTGTAATTTGTGGTACACTTCAACTGTGCACTTCAAGGTACACTTCCACTGTGAGAGACTGAATCTAAAACAAAAATCCAGAAAATCACATTGTATGATTTTTAAGTAATTAATTTGCATTTTATTGCATGACATAAGTATTTGATACATCAGAAAAGCAGAAATTAATATTTGATACAGAAACCTTTGTTTGCAATTACAGAGATCATACGTTTCCTGTAGTTCTTGACCAGGTTTGCACACACTGCAGCAGGGATTTTGGCCCACTCCTCCATACAGACCTTCTCCAGATCCTTCAGGTTTCGGGGCTGTCGCTGGGCAATATGGACTTTCAGCTCCCTCCAAAGATTTTCTATTGGGTTCAGGTCTGGAGACTGGCTAGGCCACTCCAGGACCTTGAGATGCTTCTTACGGAGCCACTCCTTAGTTGCCCTGGCTGTGTGTTTCGGGTCGTTGTCATGCTGGAAGACCCAGCCACGACCCATCTTCAATGCTCGTACTGAGGGAAGGAGGTTGTTGGCCAAGATCTCGCGATACATGGCCCCATCCATCCTCCCCTCAATACGGTGCAGTCGTCCTGTCCCCTTTGCAGAAAAGCATCCCCAAAGAATGATGTTTCCACCTCCATGCTTCACGGTTGGGATGGTGTTCTTGGGGTTGTACTCATCCTTTTTCCTCCAAACACGGCAAGTGGAGTTTAGACCAAAAAGCTCTATTTTTGTCTTATCAGACCACATGACCTTCTCCCATTCCTCCTCTGGATCATCCAGATGGTCATTGGCAAACTTCAGACAGGCCTGGACATGCGCTGGCTTGATCAGGGGGACCTTGCGTGCGCTGCAGGATTTTAATCCATGACGGCGTAGTGTGTTACTAATGGTTTTCTTTGAGACTGTGGTCCCAGCTCTCTTCAGGTCATTGACCAGGTCCTGCCGTGTAGTTCTGGGCTGATCCCTCACCTTCCTCATGATCATTGATGCCCCACGAGGTGAGATCTTGCATGGAGCCCCAGACCGAGGGTGATTGACCGTCATCTTGAACTTCTTCCATTTTCTAATAATTGCGCCAACAGTTGTTGCCTTCTCACCAAGCTGCTTGCCTATTGTCCTGTAGCCCATCCCAGCCTTCTGCAGGTCTACAATTTTATCCCTGATGTCCTTACACAGCTCTCTGGTCTTGGCCATTGTGGAGAGGTTGGAGTCTGTTTGATTGAGTGTGTGGACAGGTGTCTTTTATACAGGTAACGAGTTCAAACAGGTGCAGTTAATACAGGTAATGAGTGGAGAACAGGAGGGCTTCTTAAAGAAAAACTAACAGGTCTGTGAGAGCCGGAATTCTTACTGGTTGGTAGGTGATCAAATACTTATGTCATGCAATAAAATGCAAATTAATTACTTAAAAATCATACAATGTGATTTTCTGGATTTCTGGATTTTATGATAAAAATTACAGACCTCTACATGCTTTGTAAGTAGGAAAACCTGCAAAATCGGCAGTGTATCAAATACTTGTTCTCCCCACTGTATGTGAGAGGTAGGTTCTTCTAAAGTGGGACTGTACTAGGTGTGGTTGTTAGCTGTATCCAGTGGGACTGTACTAGGTGTGGTTGTTAGCTGTATCCAGTGGGACTGTACTAGGTGTGGTTGTTAGCTGTATCTAGTGAGACTGTACTAGGTGTGGTTGTTAGCTGTATCTAGTGAGACTGTACTAGGTGTGGCTGTTAGCTGTATCCAGTGGGACTGTACTAGGTGTGGTTGTTAGCTGTATCTAGTGAGACTGTACTAGGTGTGGTTGTTAGCTGTATCCAGTGGGACTGTACTAGGTGTGGTTGATAGCTGTATCCAGTGGGACTGTACTAGGTGTGGTTGATAGCTGTATCCAGTGGGACTGTACTAGGTGTGGTTGTTAGCTGTATCTAGTGAGACTGTACTAGGTGTGGCTGTTAGCTGTATCCATTGGGACTGTACTAGGTGTGGTTGTTAGCTGTATCCAGTGAGACTGTACTAGGTGTGGTTGTTAGCTGTATCCATTGAGACTGTACTAGGTGTGGTTGTTAGCTGTATCCAGTGAGACTGTACTAGGTGTGGTTGTTAGCTGTATCTAGTGAGACTGTACTAGGTGTGGTTGATAGCTGTATCCAGTGAGACTGTACTAGGTGTGGTTGTTAGCTGTATCCAGTGAGACTGTACTAGGTGTGGTTGTTAGCTGTATCCAGTGGGACTGTACTAGGTGTGGTTGTTAGCTGTATCCAGTGGGACTGTACTAGGTGTGGTTGTTAGCTGTATCCGTGAGACTCTACTAGGTGTGGTTGTTAGCTGTATCCAGTGAGACTGTACTAGGTGTGGTTGTTAGCTGTATCTAGTGAGACTGTACTAGGTGTGGTTGTTAGCTGTATCTACTGAGACTGTACTAGGTGTGGTTGTTAGCTGTATCCAGTGAGACTGTACTAGGTGTGGTTGTTAGCTGTATCCAGTGGGACTGTACTAGGTGTGGTTGATAGCTGTATCCAGTGAGACTGTACTAGGTGTGGTTGTTAGATAGCTGTATCCAGTGGGACTGTACTAGGTGTGGTTGATAGCTGTATCCAGTGAGACTGTACTAGGTGTGGTTGATAGCTGTATCCAGTGGGACTGTACTAGGTGTGGTTGTTAGCTGTATCCAGTGAGACTGTACTAGGTGTGGTTGTTAGATAGCTGTATCCAGTGGGACTGTACTAGGTGTGGTTGATAGCTGTATCCAGTGAGACTGTACTAGGTGTGGTTGTTAGATAGCTGTATCCAGTGGGACTGTACTAGGTGTGGTTGATAGCTGTATCCAGTGAGACTGTACTAGGTGTGGTTGATAGCTGTATCCAGTGAGACTGTACTAGGTGTGGTTGTTAGCTGTATCCAGTGGGACTGTACTAGGTGTGGTTGTTAGCTGTATCCAGTGGGACTGTACTAGGTGTGGTTGTTAGCTGTATCTAGTGAGACTGTACTAGGTGTGGTTGTTAGCTGTATCCAGTGAGACTGTACTAGGTGTGGTTGTTAGCTGTATCCAGTGAGACTGTACTAGGTGTGGTTGTTAGCTGTATCCAGTGGGACTGTACTAGGTGTGGTTGTTAGCTGTATCCAGTGAGACTGTACTAGGTGTGGTTGATAGCTGTATCCAGTGAGACTGTACTAGGTGTGGTTGATAGCTGTATCCAGTGAGACTGTACTAGGTGTGGTTGTTAGCTGTATCCAGTGAGACTGTACTAGGTGTGGTTGTTAGCTGTATCCAGTGGGACTGTACTAGGTGTGGTTGTTAGCTGTATCCAGTGAGACTGTACTAGGTGTGGTTGATAGCTGTATCCAGTGGGACTGTACTAGGTGTGGTTGTTAGCTGTATCCAGTGGGACTGTACTATGTGTGGTTGTGTGGGGTAATGATGACTCTACAGTAGTTCTTCGGGGAGACTTCATTTTATTTAGGATAGGAGAATTACATTCCATCATTTCCATGGTAACCGCTTAGGAAAAAGGTGTTGTGTTCCTCTTATCTCCATGGTAACTGTGTGTGTGTGTGTGTGTGTGTGTGTGTGTGTGTGTGTGTGTGTGTGTGTGTGTGTGTGTGTGTGTGTGTGTGTGTTGTAGAGTCGTAAGTTGGAGACAGACACGGGGAGCCAGACAGAGGAGCACAGTCTGAACAAGGAGGCCAGGAAATGGGCGACCAGAATGGCCCGAGAACACAAGAACATCGTCCACTACAAGAGAGTGAGTCTACACACAACTACACACCACACACACACACACACACACACACACACACTAGTTGTTCATGTTGGTCCAGACCATCTTTAAAAACCAGATGTGATTTTTGAAGTGTGTGTGTGTGTGTGTGTGTGTGTGTGTGTGTGTGTGTGTGTGTGTGTGTGTGTGTGTGTGTGTGTGTGTGTGTGTGTGTGTGTGTGTGTGTGCCGTTAGAGCCTGGAGGAGTGTGAGACACTGGGAGTCCCTCAAACAGAGCAGGGCCGGCTTGATCTGGAGCTGAAGATAGAGGATACCAAAGAGAACATCCGCAAGGCTGAGGTTTGTGTTTGTTAGAAGAAAGGTAGACCTATAGGCTGCAGTATACCCTCTTTCCCCCCGCTCTCTAAGTATAGTTGTCTCTCCATAGATTCTCTCAGCCTGTCAGACTGTGAATCAGATCAATGCCTCTCCTTCCTGTCCAGGCTGTATCACATCCGGCCGTGATTGGTCCCATAGGGCGGCGCACAATTGGCCCATCGTCTTCCTGGTTTAGCCGGGGTAGGCCGTCGTTATCAATAAGAATTTGTTCTTAACTGACTTGCCTCGTTAAATTAAGGTTAAATATAAATAATATCTGTCCTCTCGGTCTCTGTGATTTCCCTCTCTCTGGCACCCCCTGCTGGCTGATGTAGTCATAGCGCCCACAGACAGAGATGAGAAATTCACGCAGATATGGACCACTCTCCACCTCCCTTTCTGTCCACCACCCTCCCCTCTGTTCACCTCCCACCCTCCCCCTCCCTCCCCCAGCCCCCATTACCTCCTGCTGTCTGTTGAATGTCTGAGTCCATTTGGATCTAATGGGCCCTGGGGGGAGGGGTAGAGCCAGGACAACCAATAGTCTATGGTGGGCGGGGTCAGAGGAGGAAGCATTAGTGATGAAAGTGTACTCAATAATTAACAACATTCCACTTCCTGATACTGATCAGACATTAAAGAGCTTTTATCTCCATGAAAATGTTCTGTAAGGAGTTTATCTCCCTGTACTTCCTTTGTACCAACAGTACCTGTGAAAAGTTTGGACACACATACTCATTCATGGGTTTTTATTTATTTTTACTATTTTCTACATAATAATAGTGAAGACATCAACACTATGAAATAACACATATGGAATCATGTAGTATCCAAAAAAGTGTTAAACAAATCAAAATATATTTTAGATTCTTCAAAGTAGCCACCCTTTGCTTTGATAACAGCTTTGCACACTCTTGGCATTCTCTCAACCAGCTTCACCTGGAATGCTTTTCCAACAGTCTTGAAGGAGTTCCGAGATATGCTGAGCACTTGTTGGCTGCTTTTCCTTCACTCTGCGGTCCAACTCATCCCAAACCATCTGAATTGGTTTGAGGTCGGGGAATTGTGGAGGCCAGGTCATCTGATGCAGCACTACATCACTCTCCCTTTTGGTCAGATAGCTCTCACACAGCCTGGAGGTGTGTTGGGTCATTGTCCTGTTGAAAAACAAATGATAGTCCCACTAAGCACAAACCAGATGGGATGGCATATCACTGCAGAATGCTGTTGTAGCCATGCTGGTTAAATGTGCCTTGAATTCTAAATAAATCACTGACAGTGTCACCAGCAAAGCACCCCCACACCATCACACCTCCTCCTCCATGCTTCACGGTGGGAACCACACAAGCGGAGATCATCCGTTCACCTACTCTGTATCTCACAAAGACACGGCGGTTGGAACCAAACATCTCAAATGTGGACTCATTAGACCAAAGGACAGATTCCCACCGGTCTAATGTCCATTACTTGTGGTTCTTGGCCCAAGCAAGTCTCTTCTTCTTATTGGTGTCCTTTAGTAGTGATTTCTTTGCAGTAATTCGACCATAAAGGCCTGATTCACTCAGTCTCCTCTGAACAGTTGATGTTGAGATGTGTCTGTTACTTGAACTCTGTGAAGCATTTATTTGGGCTGCAACTTCTGAGACTGGTAACTCTAATGAACTTATCCTCTGCGGCAGAGGTAACTCTGGGAACTCCTTTCCTGTGGCGGTCCTCATGAGAGCCAGTTTCATCATAGCACTTGATGGTTTTTGTGACTGTTTCTTTGTGTTTTTGTGATTGAAGAAACTTTCAAAGTTCTTGAAATGTTCTGCATTGACTGACCTTCATATCTTAAAGTAATGATGAACTGTTGTTTCTCTTTGCTTATTTGAGCTGTTCTTGCCATAATATGGACTTGGTCTTTTACCAAATAGGGCTATCTTCTGTATACCACCCCTACCTTGTCACAATACAACTGATTGGCTCAAACGCATTATGAAGGAAAGAAATTCCACAAATTAACTTTTAACAATGCACACCTGTTAATTGAAATACATTCCAGGCGACTACATCATGAAGCTGGTTGAGAGAATGCCAAGAGTGTGCAAAGCTGTCATCAAGGCAACGGGTGGCTACTTTGAAAAATCTAAAATATATTTTGATTTGTTTAACACTTTTTTGGTTACTACATGATTCCATATGTGTTATTTCATAGTTTTGATGTCTTCACTATTATTCTACAATGTAGAAAATAGTAAAAATAAAGAAAAACCCTTGAATGAGGAGTAGGTGTGTCCACTCTTTTGACTGGTACTGTACATACTACTTACCTGGGATAGATTGAGTGTTGATGGGATAGATTGAGTCCTCCAACATCCCCTGTCAGTTATATTGATTACCCAGCAGTGTGTGTAACCTCTCTCTCACTCCAGACAGTAAAGCTGAAGGCAGAGGCTCGTCTGGACCTGCTGAGACAGGTGGGCGTTGCCGTGGATACCTGGCTGAAGAGCGCCATGAACCAGGTGATGGAGGAGCTGGAGAATGAGCGCTGGGCTACAGTAAACTACACTACCCATGATCCCTCACTCTCGGTGAGACACCTGCCCTCCCTCCCTCTCACTACACCACCGTCCCTCACTTTGGAGGAAACTACCCACAATCCCTCACTACACTCCCTGCAATGCCTGTCTCCCACTACCTGTCATCATCACAGACAAATGTTTATTTGCCACAGGGCAGCCAAGGCATGTGTGTGTGGACTTCAGCACTTTGGTCCTGTGTGTGTGTGTGTGTGCGTGTGTGTGTTTGTGTGTGTCAGCAGGATGTTGAGGTAAGCAGTCTCTGCTCCTATTCACCACTTAACATTCTGTTCACATGATACTGCAGCAACCACCAAAGAGAGAGAGGGGGGAGGGAGGGAGGGGGTAAAGAGAGGAAGTGAGAGAGGGAGACAGAGAGTGGGGAAGTGATAATGGGTGAAACTGGAACCAAAGGAAAGAAGGGAGATGGAGAGGAGGAGAAAGTGGTGTGGATGACAAGAGTAACAGTTAGAGAATTAGTTGAGGGAGTTGTCTGTTCCCTCGGCCCAGTGTTCATTTCACACCAGTGTGATGGAGAGCAAAGTATCTCCTAATCAATTAACCTTTCCCCCGAGGTGATAACTACTTGCAAGGTGACTGGGAATATGGCAGAATACAAACAGTGTAGTTATTCCCTCCGCAAGGCAATCAAACAGGCAAAACGTCAATATAGAGACAAAGTGAAGTCGTATAGAGACAAAGTGGAACCTTTCCGACACGAGACGTACGTGACGGTCTACAGACAATCACAGACTACAACAGGAAAACCAGCCAATCACAGACTACAACAGGAAAACCAGCCACGTCGCGGACACCGACGTCTTGCTTCTGGACAAGCTAAACACCTTCTTCTCCCGCTTTGAGGAAAACACAGTGCCACCGACCTGGCCCGGTATCAAGGACTGTGGGCTCTCCTTCTACATGGCCAACGTGAGAAAGACATTTAAGCGTGTTAACCCTCGTCCAAACGGCATCCCTAGCCGCGTCCTCAGAGCATGCGCAGACCAGCTGGCTGGAGTGTTTACGGACATATTCAATTTCTCCCTATCCCAGTCTGCTGTTCCCACATGCTTCAAGAGGGCCACCATTGTTCCTGTTCCCAAGAAAGCTAAGGTAACTGAGCTAAACGACTACCGCCCCGTAGCACTCACTTCCGTCATCATGAAGTGCTTTGAGAGACTAGTCAAGGATCATATCACCTCTACCTTACCTGTCACCCTAGACCCACTTCACCCTAGACCAACTTCAATTTGATTACTGCACCAATAGATCCACAGATGACACAATCGCCATCACACTGCACACTGCCCTATCCCATCTGGACAAGAGGAATACATATGTAAGAATGCTGTTCATTGACAATAGCTCAGCATTCAACACCATAGTACCCTACACGCTCATCATTAAGCTCGAGGCCCTGGGTCTGAACCCTGCCCTGTGCAACTGGGTCCTGGACTTCCTGACGGGCCGCCCCCAGGTGGTGAAGGTAGGAAACAACATTTACACTTCGCTGATCCTCAACACTGGGGCCCCACAAGGGTGCGTTCTGAGCCCTCTCCTGTACTCCCTGTTCACCCACGACTGCGTGGCCATGCACGCCTCCAACTCAATCATCAAGTTTGCAGACGACACTACAGTGGTAGGCTTGATTACCAACAACGACGAGACGGCCTACAGGGAGGAGGTGAGGGCCCTCGGAGTGTGGTGTCAGGAAAATAACCTCTCACTCAACGTGATGAGGATAGTCCCTATCCACATCGGCGGGACTGCAGTGGAGAAGATGGAAAGCTTCAGGTTCCTCGGCGTACACATCACTGACAAACTTAAATGGTCCACCCACACAGACCGTGTGGTGAAGAAGGCACAACAGTGCCTCTTCAACCTCAGGAGGCTGAAGACATTTTGCTAGGCACCTAAAACCCTCACAAACTTTTCCAGGTGCACAATTGAGAGCATCCTGTCGGGCTGTATCACCGCTTGGTACGTTAACTGCACCACCCACAACCACAGGGCTCTCCGGAGGGTGGTGCGGTCTGCCCAACGCATCACCGGGGGCAAACTACCTGCCCTCCAGCACCCAATGTCACAGGAAGGCCAAAAAGATCATCAAGGACAACAACCACCCGAGCCACTGCCTGTTCACCCCGCTATCATCCAGAAGGTGAGGCCTGTACAGGTGCATCAAAGCTGGGACAGGGAGACTGAAAAACAGCTTCTATCTCAAGGCCATCAGTTAAATAGCCATCACTAGCACATTAGAGGCTGCTGCCTATATACATAGAGTTTAAATCACTGGCCACTTTAATAATGTTTACATATCTTGCATTACTCATCTCATATGTTTATACTGTATTCTATACTATTCTACTGTGTCTTAGTCTATGCCACTCTGACATTGCTCGTCCATATATTGATATATTCTTAATTCCATTCCTTTACTTAGATTTGTGTGTATTGGGTATATGTTGTGTAATTTGTTAGATATTACTGCACTGTCGGAGCTAGAAACACAAGCATTTCGTTACACCCGCAATAACATCTGTTAAACACGTGTATGTGACCAATAACATCTGCTAAACACGTGTATGTGACCAATAACATCTGCTAAACACGTGTATGTGACCAATAACATCTGTTAAACACGTGTATGTGACCAATAACATCTGTTAAACACGTATATGTGACCAATAACATCTGTTAAACACGTGTATGTGACCAATAACATCTGTTAAACACGTGTATGTGACCAATAACATCTGTTAAACACGTATATGTGACCAATAACATCTGTTAAACACGTGTATGTGACCAATAACATCTGTTAAACACGTATATGTGACCAATAACATCTGCTAAACACGTGTATGTGACCAATAACATCTGTTAAACACGTGTATGTGACCAATAACATCTGTTAAACACGTGTATGTGACCAATAACATCTGTTAAACACGTGTATGTGACCAATAACATCTGTTAAACACGTGTATGTGACCAATAACATCTGTTAAACACGTGTATGTGACCAATAACATCTGTTAAACACGTGTATGTGACCAATAACATCTGTTAAACACGGGTATGTGACCAATAACATCTGTTAAACACGTATATGTGACCAATAACATCTGTTAAACACGTGTATGTGACCAATAACAGTAACATTTGATTTAATACTATGGTGTAGTATAATCCTCTTCTAAGAATTCCCTCTGGCCATGATGATAATGATGATAACACCTGTTACCTATTGATCTCTATCTTTTTGTTTGACAACTACAAGGTGTTTACATTGCTATTATTATTAAAAGTAGAATGGACTATTTTTATATATATTTTTAACTCCTCATTCTAAGCTAAATGTCTTAACCTAGATAAGAAGAGGAAACGTATTCCTCTGCTTACAGTAGGAGGAATATATGTAGAGGGGAAAATCTGGTCGGTCACACACACACACACACACACACACACACACACAGTCTTGTACAGCTAACCTTGTGGGGACGCACAATTCAGTCCCATTAAAAATCCTATTTTCCCTAACCCTAAAACTAACACTAATTCTAACCTGAACCCAAACCCCCTAGAAATAGCATTTGACCTTGTAGGGATTTTGTCCCCAGTTGTTCTTGTGGGGACTTCTGGTCCCCACAAGAATAGTTAAACACGTCCACACACACACACACACAGCTGTTGTTTTCTGCTCTGATGGAGATGTAGAGTTTAGTGATGTTTTAGCTTTTTATCAGGAACATAGTGAGTTTTGAACACACACAGAGAAAAACACACAGCTGTTCTGTCCTGGTTGTGTTGCTGTGTCCGGTCTCAATGGGGGGCGGGCCCATATGCCACCTGAATCACCTGATCTCCCTGAGCCAATGAGATTCCCTGAGGAAAGGTAGAGGAGGGGTCAGGACATAAAGGTTTTACATCGACGCCCTTCATATCACCTGACTCAGAAGGACGAGGAGAGAGAACCGGAGAGAACCAGAGAGAACAAGGACGGAACCGCACTGGATAATTTGAGAAGGAACTCATTGTGACGTGTCTGTGTGTAGGGCCCGGTTGATGTGGAGCGGTCGGAGGGTGAGGAGTGTGAGGAGAACATGGAGGTGTTTGATGACAGCAGCTCCAGCCCTTCTGGGACTCTCAGGAACTACCCACTGACCTGTAAAGTCCTCTACTCATACAAGGTAATACACACACTCACACACACACACACTGAACAACGTATTTGCTTAGCTGTGCTAGATAATGTATTTCCACACATTCTTTATCTAGACAGATTATGTAGCAATATGTACATTAAGATGAAAGTGTGTAAAAGAGCCATGTAAGCTTGTTTTGTTCCCACACGGTCAGGGTCAGGTCAGGGTGCCCCACGCATCAGGTCAGGGTGCCCCACGCATCAGGTCAGGGTGCCCCACGCATCAGGTCAGGGTGCCCCACGCATCAGGTCAGGGTGCCCCACCCATCAGGTCAGGGTGCCCCACCCATCAGGTCAGGGTGCCCCACCCATCAGGTCAGGTCAGGGTGCCCCACGCATCAGGTCAGGGTGCCCCACCCATCAGGTCAGGGTGCCCCACGCATCAGGTCAGGTCAGGGTGCCCCACGCATCAGGTCAGGGTGCCCCACGCATCAGGTCAGGGTGCCCCACGCATCAGGTCAGGTCAGGGTGCCCCACCCATCAGGTCAGGGTGCCCCACGCATCAGGTCAGGGTGCCCCACGCATCAGGTCAGGGTGCCCCACACATCAGGTCAGGGTGCCCCACGCATCAGGTCAGGTCAGGGTGCCCCACTCATCAGGTCAGGGTGCCCCACGCATCAGGTCAGGGTGCCCCACGCATCAGGTCAGGGTGCCCCACGCATCAGGTCAGGGTGCCCCACGCATCAGGTCAGGTCAGGGTGCCCCACGCATCAGGTCAGGGTGCCCCACCCATCAGGTCAGGTCAGGGTGCCCCACCCATCAGGTCAAGTCAGGGTGCCCCACGCATCAGGTCAGGGTGCCCCACGCATCAGGTCAAGTCAGGGTGCCCCACGCATCAGGTCAGGTCAGGGTGCCCCACCCATCAGGTCAGGGTGCCCCACCCATCAGGTCAGGGTGCCCCACGCATCAGGTCAGGGTGCCCCACGCATCAGGTCAGGGTGCCCCACCCATCAGGTCAGAGGGCCCCACCCATCAGGTCAGAATCAGGGGGCCCCACCCATCAGGTCAGAATCAGGGTGCCCCACCCATTAGGTCAGAGGGCCCCACCCATCAGGTCAGAATCAGGGTGCCCCACCCATCAGGTCAGGGTGCCCCACCATCAGGTCAGAATCAGGGTGCCCCACCCATCAGGTCAGGGTGCCCCACCCATCAGGTCAGAGGGCCCCACCCATCAGGTCAGAATCAGGGTGCCCCACCCATCAGGTCAGGGTGCCCCACCCATCAGGTCAGAGGGCCCCACCCATCAGGTCAGGGTGCCCCACCCATCAGGTCAGGGTGCCCCACCCATCAGGTCAGGTCAGGGTGCCCCACCCATCAGGTCAGGGTGCCCCACCCATCAGGTCAGAATCAGAGGGCCCCACCCATCAGGTCAGGGTGCCCCACCCATCAGGTCAGGGTGCCCCACCCATCAGGTCAGGGTGCCCCACCCATCAGGTCAGGGGGCCCCACCCATCAGGTCAGAATCAGAGGGCCCCACCCATCAGGTCAGGGTGCCCCACCCATCAGGTCAGGGGGCCCCACCCATCAGGTCAGGGGGCCCCACCCATCAGGTCAGGGGGCCCCACCCATCAGGTCAGAGGGCCCCACCCATCAGGTCAGAGGGCCACACCCATCTGAACACTGGGTTATGTGTAACATTAGAGCCATGAAATATCAGTTGTCTGTATTATCCATTGTTTATTATCCTCATTTCTTCTTTCTCCTCCCTTCTCACCTTTCCTATCTTTCACTCACTCGCTCTGTCTGTCTCTCTGTCTTTCTCTCTCTCGCTCTGTCTGTCTCTCTGTCTGTCTCTCTGTCTTTCACTCGCTCGCTCTGTCTCTGTCTGTCTGTCTCGCTCTCTCGCTCTGTCTGTCTCTCTGTCTTTCACTCGCTCGCTCTGTCTCTGTCTGTCTGTCTCGCTCTCTCGCTCTGTCTCTGTCTGTCTGTCTCTCTGTCTTTCTCTCTCTCGCTCTCCCTCTCTGTCTGTCTGTCTCTCTCTCTCGCTCTCCCTCTCTGTCTGTCTCTCTCTGTGTCTCTAGGCGTCTCAGCCAGATGAGTTGAGTATAGAGGAGCATGAGATGTTGGAGGTGATAGAGGATGGAGACATGGAGGACTGGGTCAAGGTAACAACAACGATCAGACAGTAAACACACAGCACTGTCTAATATAGTCCTCTTTCATTGCTTGACCAGGGTTGTCCTTTAACACAGAGCTCTGTAATTGGTTAACGGTCTTAACATCCTGTTGTGTAATCGGTTGTTTCAGGCGAGGAATAAGAGGGGGCTGATTGGCTACGTCCCAGAGAAGTATCTTCAGTTCCCCACCTCTAACAGCCTACTGAGCATGCTCCAGTCTCTCGCTGCTCTGGACGCTCGCTCACACACCTCCTCCAACTCCACTGAGCCAGAGATACACACAGGCAGCATCAACGGAGAAGCCAGCTGTAAGAACGCACACACACACATGTACACCATTACACACACATGTACACACCACTACACACACATGTACACACCACTACACACACATGTACACAACACTACACACACATGTACACACCACTACACACACATGTACACCACTACACACACATGTACACACACATGTACACCACTACACACACATGTACACCACTAGGCAAATACAAAACACTCTCAGACTATAGAACCATTTTCAACTTTGTTGTCATGAAGACATTGATGGAAACAAATGTCTGAACCCAGTGTGTGTTAACTCACTTCAATAGTAAACGTCTGAACCCAGTGTGTGTTAAATCACTTCAATAGTAAACGTCTGAACCCAGTGTGTGTTAACTCACTTCAATAGTAAACGTCTGAACCCAGTGTGTGTTAACTCACTTCAATAGTAAACGTCTGAACCCAGTGTGTGTTAACTCACTTCAATAGTAAACGTCTGAACCCAGTGTGTGTTAACTCACTTCAAAAGTAAACGTCTGAACCCAGTGTGTGTTAACTCACTTCAAAAGTAAACGTCTGAACCAAGTGTGTGTTAACTCACTTCAATAGTAAACGTCTGAACCCAGTGTGTGTTAAATCACTTCAATAGTAAACGTCTGAACCCAGTGTGTGTTAACTCACTTCAATAGTAAACGTCTGAACCCAGTGTGTGTTAACTCACTTCAATAGTAAACGTCTGAACCCAGTGTGTGTTAACTCACTTCAATAGTAAACGTCTGAACCCAGTGTGTGTTAACTCACTTCAATAGTAAACGTCTGAACCCAGTGTGTGTTAACTCACTTCAATAGTAAACGTCTGAACCCAGTGTGTGTTAACTCACTTCAATAGTAAACGTCTGAACCCAGTGTGTGTTAACTCACTTCAATAGTAAACGTCTGAACCCAGTGTGTGTTAACTCACTTCAATAGTAAACGTCTGAACCCAGTGTGTGTTAACTCACTTCAATAGTAAACGTCTGAACCCAGTGTGTGTTAAATCACTTCAATAGTAAACGTCTGAACCCAGTGTGTGTTAAATCACTTCAATAGTAAACGTCTGAACCCAGTGTGTGTTAACTCACTTCAATAGTAAACGTCTGAACCCAGTGTGTGTTAAATCACTTCAATAGTAAACGTCTGAACCCAGTGTGTGTTAACTCACTTCAATAGTAAACGTCTGAACCCAGTGTGTGTTAACTCACTTCAATAGTAAACGTCTGAACCCAGTGTGTGTTAACTCACTTCAATAGTAAACGTCTGAACCCAGTGTGTGTTAACTCACTTCAATAGTAAACGTCTGAACCCAGTGTGTGTTAACTCACTTCAATAGTAAACGTCTGAACCCAGTGTGTGTTAACTCACTTCAATAGTAAACGTCTGAACCCAGTGTGTGTTAAATCACTTCAATAGTAAACGTCTGAACCCAGTGTGTGTTAACTCACTTCAATAGTAAACGTCTGAACCCAGTGTGTGTTAACTCACTTCAATAGTAAACGTCTGAACCCAGTGTGTGTTAACTCACTTCAATAGTAAACGTCTGAACCCAGTGTGTGTTAACTCACTTCAAAAGTAAACGTCTGAACCCAGTGTGTGTTAACTCACTTCAAACCTACTTCCCCCAAGGTTGCTTAGCAGTTCAGACGTCTTTTTCTGTTCCGTATTGTTTGTGTCCTGTATATATATTTACACCTCTCTTCACTTATCTTTTATTTATTTTATTATCCAAGAACTCAACTACAAAAGCTTTCCTGCAAAAGCTTTCCTGCAACCCGCTTCACCAATTACTAAAAAGTAATATTTACCTCAAACTGAAAATCCATCGTGGAAGCCAGCCAGGGGCTAATTCAGAAGCTAGCCTGAAAGCTAACCAGTAGCTACTCCGATAGCTAGCCAGAAGCTAATCTGTAGCTGCCCCGAAATTAGCCGGTTTGCTGGCTAGCGTTGGTTTTCAGCTGCCCTCGTGTTGTGGTCATCAGCTATTCCTCTAGCTCGATAATCTACCGGCACTTTTGTGCAACGCGACTCGGACCGGAGCATTCCGGGACTTTTCTTCTCTCTCAGTTTCCCCGGATTCCAGCCGCAGGCTCTGGTCACTTGCACCTTGACTTCGCAGCTAGCTAGCTGCAAACCGTGTGACGATTGGCTTACGTCGACCCCGGAGCATACTCAAATCATCCTGGAGCTAGCCAGCTGAGGAGTTCCATCACCATCCGGACACGTTTCTTTTGTTGCTGCTGCAGATACGGAACCCCACCGGGCCTTCACGTCTGACTGCCGACGTTATCTGCCCGAGGGATTTATCCAACTGGCACCTCCATCCCGACGTTACCTGAACGCTCACCTGAGGCCCGCTAATCGTTAGCTGTCTTATCGGCTGCTACCTGAATAAGCATACCGGACAACTATTATTTATTTTTATTTTTATTTTTTTTTATTTTTTTTTTTCTCCTTGGGTCACTATATCTATTCTGCCAATTTGGATTGATCCCCTCTTCCACACGGAACCCCACTACACGGAACCCCACTAACTTACCGACGGAAACGCACGAGGTATCTACAAACAGACCTCCATCCCATGCTGCTACCGAGAGCCACATACCCGGCCAGCTGTCTGGATCGCCACGACCCCAACCAACCTCTACTCACTGGACCCTTATTGATCACCCGATTAAGCATGCCTCTCCTTAATGTAAATATGCCTTGTCCATTGCTGTTCTGGTTAATGTTTATTGGCTTATTTCACTGTAGAGATTCTAGCCCTGTTCACTATACCATATCCAACCTCTCAGTTCCACCACCCACATATGCGATGACATCACCTGGTTTCAATGATGTTTCTAGAGACAATATCTCTCTCATCATCACTCAATACCTAGGTCTACCTCCACTGTATTCACATCCTACCATACCTTTGTCTGTACATTATTCCTTTAAACTATTTTATCGCCCCCAGAAACCTCCTCTTACTCTCTGCTCCAGTAGCTCTAGGCGACCAATTCTCATAGCTTTTAGCCGTACCCTTATCCTACTCCTCCTCTGTTCCTCTGGTGATGTAGAGGTGAATCCAGGCCCTGCAGTACCTGGCTCCACTCCTATTCCCCAGGCGCTCTCTTTTGATGACTTCTGTAACCGTAATAGCCTTGGCTTCATGCATGTTAACATTAGAAGCCTCCTCCCTAAGTTTGTTTTGTTCACTGCTTTAGCACACTCTGCCAACCCGGATGTTTTAGCCGTGTCTGAATCCTGGCTTAGAAAGACCACCAAAAACTCAGATATTTTCATCCCCAATTACAAGATTTTCAGACAAGATAGAACGGCCAAAGGGGGCGGTGTTGCAATCTACTGCAAAGACTGCCTGCAGAGTTCTGTCTTACTATCCAGGTCTGTTCCCAAACAATTTGAACTTCTACTTTTAAAAATCCACCTCTCTAAAAACAAGTCTCTCACCGTTGCCGCCTGCTATAGACCACCCTCTGCCCCCAGCTGTGCTCTGGACACTATATGTGAACTGATTGCCCCCCATCTATCTTCAGAGTTCGTGCTGCTAGGCGACCTAAATTTGAACATGCTCAAAACCCCAGCCACCCTACAATCTAAGCTTGATGCCCTCAATCTCACACAAATTATCAATGAACCTACCAGGTACCACCCCAATTCCGTAAACTCGGGTACCCTCATAGATATCATCCTAACAAACTTGCCCTCCAAATACACCTCTGCTGTTTTCAACCAAGATCTCAGCGATCACTGCCTCATTGCCTGTATCCGTAATGGGTCAGCGGTCAAACGACCTCCACTCATCACTGTCAAACGCTCCCTGAAACACTTCAGCGAGCAGGCCTTTCTAATCGACCTGGCCGGGGTATCCTGGAAGGATATCGATCTCATCCCGTCAGTAGAGGATGCCTGGTCATTTTTTAAAAATGCCTTCCTCACCATCTTGAATAAGCATGCCCCATTCAAGAAATTTAGAACCAGGAACAGATATAGCCCTTGGTTCTCTCCTGACCTGACTGCCCTTAACCAACAGAAAAACATCCTATGGCGTTCTGCATTAGCATCGAACAGCCCCCGTGATATGCAACTTTTCAGGGAAGCCAGAAACCAATATACACAGGCAGTTAGAACAGCCAAGGCTAGCTTTTTCAAGCAGAAATTTGCTTCCTGCAACACAAATTCAAAAAAGTTCTGGGACACCGTAAAGTCCATGGAGAATAAGAACACCTCCTCCCAGCTTCCAACCGCTCTGAAGATAGGAAACACTGTCACCACCGACAAATCCACTATAATTGAGAATTTCAATAAGCATTTTTCCACGGCTGGCCATGCTTTCCATCTGGCTGCCCCTACCCCGGACAACAGCACTGCCCTCCCCTCTGCTACTCGCCCAAGCTTCCCCCATTTCTCTTTCTCCCAAATACAGTCAGCTGATGTCCTAAATGAGCTGCAAAATCTGGACCCTTACAAATCAGCCGGGCTAGATAATCTGGACCCTTTCTTTCTAAAACTATCTGCTGAAATTGTTGCCACCCCTATTACTAGCCTCTTCAACCTCTCTTTCGTGTCGTCCGAGATCCCCAAAGATTGGAAAGCAGCTGCGGTTATCCCCCTCTTCAAAGGGGGGGACACCCTTGACCCTAACTGCTACAGACCTATATCTATCCTACCCTGCCTTTCTAAGGTCTTCGAAAGCCAAGTCAACAAACAGATTACCGACCATTTCGAATCCCACCACACCTTCTCCGCTATGCAATCTGGTTTCAGAGCTGGTCATGGGTGCACCTCAGCCACGCTCAAGGTCATAAACGACATCGTAACCGCCATCGATAGGAAACAATACTGTGCAGCCGTATTCATTGACCTGGCCAAGGCTTTTGACTCTGTCAATCACCACATCCTCATTGGCAGACTCGACAGCCTTGGTTTCTCTAATGATTGCCTCGCCTGGTTCACCAACTACTTCTCTGATCGAGTTCAGTGTGTCAAATCGGAGGGTCTGTTGTCCGGGCCTCTGGCAGTCTCTATGGGGGTGCCACAGGGTTCAATTCTTGGACCGACTCTCTTCTCTGTATACATCAATGATGTCGCTCTTGCTGCTGGTGATTCTCTGATCCACCTCTACGCAGACGACACTATTCTGTATACTTCTGGCCCTTCTTTTGACACTGTGTTAACAACTCTCCAGGCGAGCTTCAATGCCATACAACTCTCCTTCCGTGGCCTCAAACTGCTCTTAAATACAAGTAAAACCAAATGCATGCTCTTCAACCGATCGCTGCCTGCCCCTGCCCGCCTGTCCAACATCACTACTTTGGACGGTTCTGACTTAGAATATGTGGACAACTACAAATACCTAGGTGTCTGGTTAGACTGTAAACTCTCCTTCCAGACTCACATCAAACATCTCCAATCCAAAGTCAAATCTAGAATTGGCTTCCTATTCCGCAACAAAGCATCCTTTACTCATGCTGCCAAACATACCCTTGTAAAACTGACCATCCTACCAATCCTCGACTTCGGTGATGTCATTTACAAAATAGCCTCCAAAACCCTACTCAATAAATTGGATGCAGTCTATCACAGTGCCATCCGTTTTGTCACCAAAGCCCCATATACTACCCACCACTGCGACCTGTACACTCTCGTTGGCTGGCCCTCGCTTCATACTCGTCGCCAAACCCACTGGTTCCAGGTCATCTACAAGACCCTGCTAGGTAAAGTCCCCCCTTATCTCTGCTCGCTGGTCACCATAGCAGCACCTATCTGTAGCACGCGCTCCAGCAGGTATATCTCTCTAGTCACCCCCAAAACCAATTCTTCCTTTGGACGCCTCTCCTTCCAGTTCTCTGCTGCCAATGACTGGAACGAACTACAAAAATCTCTGAAATTGGAAACACCTATCTCCCTCACTAGCTTTAAGCACCAGCTGTCAGAGCAGCTCATAGATTACTGCACCTGTACATAACCCATCTACAATTTAGCCCAAACAACTACCTCTTTACCTACTGTATTTATTTTATTAATTTATTTTGCTCCTTTGCACCCCATTATTTTCTGTCTCTACTTTGCACTTTCTTCCGCTGCAAACCAACCATTCCAGGGTTTTTTTTTAATTTTATTTTACTTGCTGTGTTGTATTCACTTCACCTCCATGGCCTTTTATATTTTTATTTATTTATTTTATTTATTTATACATATATTTGTTTGCCTTCACCTCCCTTATCTCACCTCACTTGCTCACATTGTATATAGACTTATTTTTTTTCACTGTATTATTGACTATATGTTTGTTTTACTCCATGTGTAACTATGTGTTGTTGTATGTGTCGAACTGCTTTGCTTTATCTTGGCCAGGTCGCAATTGTAAATGAGAACGTGTTCTCAATTTGCCTACCTGGTTAAATAAAGGTTAAATAAAATAAATTAAAAAAAAAAAAGTAAACGTCTGAACCAAGTGTGTGTTAACTCACTTCAATAGTAAACGTCTGAACCCAGTGTGTGTTAAATCACTTCAATAGTAAACGTCTGAACCCAGTGTGTGTTAACTCACTTCAATAGTAAACGTCTGAACCCAGTGTGTGTTAACTCACTTCAATAGTAAACGTCTGAACCCAGTGTGTGTTAACTCACTTCAATAGTAAACGTCTGAACCCAGTGTGTGTTAACTCACTTCAATAGTAAACGTCTGAACCCAGTGTGTGTTAACTCACTTCAATAGTAAACGTCTGAACCCAGTGTGTGTTAACTCACTTCAATAGTAAACGTCTGAACCCAGTGTGTGTTAACTCACTTCAATAGTAAACGTCTGAACCCAGTGTGTGTTAACTCACTTCAATAGTAAACGTCTGAACCCAGTGTGTGTTAACTCACTTCAATAGTAAACGTCTGAACCCAGTGTGTGTTAAATCACTTCAATAGTAAACGTCTGAACCCAGTGTGTGTTAAATCACTTCAATAGTAAACGTCTGAACCCAGTGTGTGTTAACTCACTTCAATAGTAAACGTCTGAACCCAGTGTGTGTTAAATCACTTCAATAGTAAACGTCTGAACCCAGTGTGTGTTAACTCACTTCAATAGTAAACGTCTGAACCCAGTGTGTGTTAACTCACTTCAATAGTAAACGTCTGAACCCAGTGTGTGTTAACTCACTTCAATAGTAAACGTCTGAACCCAGTGTGTGTTAACTCACTTCAATAGTAAACGTCTGAACCCAGTGTGTGTTAACTCACTTCAATAGTAAACGTCTGAACCCAGTGTGTGTTAACTCACTTCAATAGTAAACGTCTGAACCCAGTGTGTGTTAACTCACTTCAATAGTAAACGTCTGAACCCAGTGTGTGTTAACTCACTTCAATAGTAAACGTCTGAACCCAGTGTGTGTTAACTCACTTCAATAGTAAACGTCTGAACCCAGTGTGTGTTAACTCACTTCAATAGGTTCAAGCCTCATTGATTGTTCCAGAATTAAGTGATAATCGTCTTTTCACCCCCCCTCCTCTCTCTCTCCTCTCCCTCCCCCTTACCTCCCCCGCTGTCCCTCTCCCCAGTGAGTTTTGTGAGGGCGCTGTATGATTACGCGGGCCAGGCGGATGAGGAGCTGTCCTTTCCAGAGGGGGCTGTCATCCGTCTGCTCAACAGAGACACTCAAACTGACGATGGCTTCTGGGAGGGAGAGTTTAACGGGCGAGTGGGAGTCTTCCCTTCTGTACTGGTGGAGGACCTGACGGAGAGCGGAGAGAACGGAGCACACACACTGGTAAACACACGCACCCACTTGAGAGCAGAAACACACACACACACACACACACACACACACACACACACACACACACACACACACACTGGTAAACACACGCACCCACTTGAGAGCAGAAACGCACACACACACACACACACACACACACACACACACACACACACACACACACACATACACACATACATACATACATACATACATACATACATACATACATACATACATACATACAGCTACAGTACCAGTCAAAAGTTTGGGCACACCTACTCATTCAAGGGTTTTGTACATACACTATATTTACATAAGTATGTGGACACCCCTTCAAATTAGTGGATTCGGCTATTTCAGCCAGACCCGTTGCTGACGGGTGTATAAAATCGAGCACAAAGCCATGCAACCTCCATAGACAAACATTGGCAGTAGAATGACCTTACTGAAGAGCTCAGTGACTTTCAACTTGACAGCGTCATAGGATGCCACCTTTCCAACAAGTCAAATCGTCAAATTTCTGCCCTCCTAGAGCTGCCCCGGTCAACTTTAAGTGCTGTTATTGTGAAGTGTAAATATCTAGGCGTAACAACGGCTCATCCACAAAGTGGTAGGCCACACAAGCTCACAGAACGGGACTACCGAGTGCTGAAGCGCGTAAAAATCGTCTGTCCTCAGTTGCAACACTCACTATCGAGTTCCAAACTCTGGAAGCAACGTCAGCACAAGAATTGTTCGTTGGGAGGTTCACGAAATGGGTTTCCATGGCCGAACAGCCGCACACAAGCCTCAGGTCTTCATGTGCAATGACAAGCATTGGAGTGGTTTTAAAGCTCGTCGCCATTGGACTCTGAAGCAGTGGAAACGCGTTCTCTGGATTGATGAATCACCATCTGGCAATGCGACGGACAAATCTGGGTTTGGCGGATGCCATAAGAACGCTAACTGCCCCAATGCATTGTGCCAACTGTAAAGTTTGGTGGAGGCGGAATAATGGTCTGGGGCTGTTTTTCATGGTTCGGGCTAGGCTCCTTAGTTCCAGTGAAGGGGAATCTTAATGCTACAGCATACAATGACATTCTAGTTGATTCTGTGCTTCCAACTTTGTAGCTACAGCATGACAAAAACCCCTGTGCACAAAGCGAGGTCCATAAGGAAATGGCTTGTTGAGATCGGTGTGAAAGAACTTATGGGCCTGCACAGAGCCCTGACCTCAACCCCATCGAACACCTTTGGGATGAATTGTAACGCCGACTGTGAGACAGGCCTAATCGCCCAACATCAGTGCCCAACCTCACTAATGCTCTTGTGGCTGAAAGGAAGCAAGTCCCCGCATCTAGTGGAATACCTTCCCAGAAGAGTGGAGGCTGTTATTGCAGCAAAGGGGGGACCAACTTCATATTAATGCCCATGATTTTGGAATGAGATGTTCGTTGAGCAGGTGTCCACATACTTTTGGTCATGAAGTGTATTTGGGTCCATGATGAAACATGGCGTCCATTAATGTGTCTGTTTGGCTGTTATGTCTAGTTGTGTGATTGGTTTAGGAGTGGTCATATCCTTCCTGGAGTCTAGCAGAAGTTGTTTACTGTAGATAACAGTGTGATTAGAACTACTCCAGTCCTCTGAGAATAACAGCTCTGTTATCTTGGTTTGGACTGAGTGCTAAAGGTACGTCGCCTGGCTCACTTCCTGCCTGTCGGCCTGGAGAACAATCATATGGAGACTGTGTTTTCAATGGTTATGAATAAGTCTCGGGTATGCAGAATCTGTGAAAGATGATTGACATTGTCCTCTAACCCCTAACTTTCCCTCTCTTTCTGTCTCCCTCTCTCCATCTTTGTGTCTTTCCTCCCCCTTCCAGATCTCTCCATCTTCGAGGCTGCCCTCCTCCCTGCCACCCCTCCCTCTGTATGACCAGCCCCTGTGCAGCCCCTATGCCACCCCAGACACCCCCACCCCTCCGCCCCTCCCTCGCTCACCCTCTGTCAACGGGGAACACAAGCCGCCTCTCACAACGCACAAGGGACCCACTCACAGTAAGAGAGCGACCAATGCTGGGTTTTGATTTTACACATGTAAGAAAGAGTAACATGACAATTACATACAGTCGGTAAGACTGTAAAAAGAGTACATCTCTGTCTGTCTTTATCTGTTACACTCTCTCTCTTTCTATCTCTCTCTCTCTCTCTCTCTCACATTCTCTCTTCTCTCTCGCACTCTCTCTTTCTCTCTGTCTCTGTCCCCTTCTCTCTGTCTCTCTCATCAGATCATAGTTCAGCTCTGAGTCCAATGTCTCCGGAGTTCCCCCAGCCCCCCCGGTTCACTCCCGACGGAGGCCCTAGCAAACTACGACCTGTAAGCCACCCCAAATGCTCAACCTTTCAGCAGGTGTAGATCAAGGCCAGTATTGGGAGAAGCAGTGTGGATTTAAAGTCATTACTACATGTAGATCAGATATGTGTTTAATGCCCCCCCCCCCCTCTCTCTCTCTCCCGCTCCATAGGTCCGTGCAGCCCCCCCGCCCCCCAAGCAGAAACCTCGCAAAAAAGCAGAGAAGACTGAGGAGGTGGAGATCACACTGGTGTGACAGACATACAGACGGACGGACAGCACAGCGCTGCCCTGCAGACCAGAGTGACTGAACTTTGAACTGGGCTTTACCTCTAACCTTTGAACCATAGAACTCCCCCTTCTCTCCCCCCTTGCTTTCCCAACACTGGGAAGAACTCCCCCTTCTCTCCCCCCTACCTCCCAACACTGGGAAGAACTCCCCCTTCTCTCCCCCCTACCTCCCAACACTGGGAAGAACTCCCCCTTCTCTCCCCCTACCTCCCAAAACTGGGAAGAACTCCCCCTTCTCTCCCCCCTACCTCCCAACACTGGGAAGGACTCCCCCTTCTCTCCCCCCTACCTCCCAACACTGGGAAGAACTCCCCCTTCTCTCCCCCCTACCTCCCAACACTGGGAAGAAACAAGGGAAGGAAGATGATTCTGTCTCCTAGCAACACGGAGTAGCAGCCCCTCCCTGCCCACCCCTCCTCTCCCTCTGTGTCAGACTGTCTGTTGCCTTAACTTTGCTCCCATCTGGCAGCCATTTTGAATGAAAGGAGGAAGAGCGGGAGGAAGAGGAGAATGAAAAGGAGACATGTTGAGGAGGAGAGTTGCTATGAAAGGGAGTTTTATCTGCTATGTGAGCTGGGTTTCCCCTGTTCTTGCCATATATAGTCGTATCATACGTGTTTAATGTGGATTAGTACAGTACATTACTGTTGTCCTAGGAGTGTTTCATATTAGCCTAACCCGCTGATTGAAGTATCTATTTTATATGTAGTAGAAGTTGATCCGTATGTCAACCTGAAATAGCATTGTACATACAGTTAAAGGGTATGGTGAGATGGAGGGAGAGACGGAGAGAGAGAAAGGTAGGGCTGGATCCTTCCTGAACGTTCTCTAACACCTCCCTCCATCTCTCTCTCTCCTTCTCAGACAGACTGTTCTGTCTATCTGCAGTTTGTATGGATCAGTGGTAACCATCCACACACACACAGATAAGTCTCCTCAGCTTCAACCTCTGATGAACAGCCTGTGTTTGTATCATTGGTATTTAGTCCTCAACAGGAAGTGCAGAGGAGACAATAGGAAGTGCAGAGGAGACAATAGGAAGTGCAGAGGAGACAATAGGAAGTGCAGAGGAGACAATAGGAAGTGCTCTAAGAGATGGGGTCAGAGGTTTGGTGTTTTACAGCTGTGGTTGTAACCCCTGTCAGGCTTCTGTTTATCCTTCAGACATAGATACTGATACCTGCATTTAGTGCTTTATGATTACTGTTTTCTCTGACGGCCTGTCAGAATCAACCCCTGTTCTGGTTATGTGTTGGACCGGGCGTCTCTCTCTCTCTCTCTCTCTGTGCTGGAGTCTGAGTCAGTGGGATGTTGAGTGGAGAGAGACTGTATTTAAACGACTGAATGAACGAACCCAGAGGTCCACCCGAAAAGAAGGGAAGAAGAGAAGGGGGCAGAAAACAACATCACCACAGAGGACAACATGTCCAGAGGAACTGCACCACAGAGGACAACATGTCCAGAGGACAACATGTCCAGAGGACAACATGTCCAGAGGAACTGCACCACAGAGGACAACATGTCCAGAGGACAACATGACCATAGGACAACATGACCATAGGACAACATGTCCAGAGGAGCTGCACCACAGAGGACAACATGTCCAGAGGACAACATGTCCAGAGGAACTGCACCACAGAGGACAACATGTCCAGAGGACAACATGTCCAGAGGAACTGCACCACAGAGGACAACATGTCCAGAGGACAACATGTCCAGAGGAACTGCACCACAGAGGACAACATGTCCAGAGGACAACATGTCCAGAGGAACTGCACCACAGAGGACAACATGTCCAGAGGACAACATGTCCAGAGGACAACATGACCATAGGAGCTGCTTTCTGCCACCTTTTTGTGCATTCCTATTTTAAGACTGTAGCCATGCTTTTATTATTGAAACCAGGAAGTTTACGTTGTTTCAATCACCATTTTTTGTTGGTGTGATTTTGATTCCGCGTCCTACCCACTAAGCAATTAATGGTATATTAACCACCTCCCTACTGAGCCCCTAAAGCTACTGAGGAGGAAGAGGTAGATGTGGGAAAGGGTCTGGTCTCACTTGTAACCTTTCAGTTTGACCCTTGAACTTTGACATATGATGTTGTGTAGATTTGGAAAGCACTTCAGGATGATCAATTAGGTCCTAACATTTCACACAGCGATTGGCTTGCACATTTCAAACCTGCCACAATGATCGTTTATTTTACGGTGATATGCCCTATCGTATAGAAGGTTCAACACCCTGTGAGGATGTACCTTACCGTAGGTCAATATCCATTAGCAGCCCCTTCAAGCCTTCCCTAACCCAACCGGGGAGCCGTCATATTTATTCCCTTTGATTGGTTTTATTCTCTTGTTTGTATTTCTGTTGTTTTTCAGTGTTGCTGTCTCATTCTGGCTGCACCTTCCTAACCTCTGACCCCTAACCTCTGACCCCTAACCTCTGACCCCTAACCTCTGACCCCTAACCTCTGACCCCTATCCTCTGATTCCTAACATCTGACCCCTATCCTCTGACTCCTAACATCTGACCCCTATCCTCTGACTCCTAACCTCTGACCCCTAACCTCTGACCCCAATCCTCTGATTCCTAACCTCTGACCCCTATCCTCTGACTCCTAACATCTGACCCCAATCCTCTGACTCCTAACATCTGACCCCAATCCTCTGACTCCTAACCTCTGACCCCTATCCTCTGATTCCTAACCTCTGACCCCTATTCTCTGATTCCTAACCTCTGACCCCTATCCTCTGATTCCTAACCTCTGACCCCTATCCTCTGATTCCTAACCTCTGACCCCTATCCTCTGATTCCTAACATCTGACCCCTAACCTCTGACCCCTAACTTCTGACTCCTATCCTCTGACTCCTAACATCTGACCCCTAACCTCTGACCCCTAACCTCTGACCCCTAACCTCTGACCCCTATCCTCTGACTCCTAACATCTGACCTCTATCCTCTGACCCCTAACCTTTGACCCAGCATCGTGTTCTACAGAAGCCAGGGAACCATTTGGTCTTGGAGGGTGAGGTGCTACTTTAGAATGGTGTTGTAAAAAAAAAATATATACATATATTTGATTTGAGTTATGAAACATTTCTAAGGAATATTGAATGATTGTAGAGAGAATGTGTATTTGTTAGTTTTAGGTGGTGTATGAGCTTTGAGAGTGATTATACTGCGAGAGGAGGAAGGATACGATCCTATCTTTGCTTGGCTAGTTTGGTCTGCTCTAAACCACTCCCTCTCCTTGATCTCTCTTACATCTTTAGAACGTTTATCAAAGTTGTTTTGAAGTTTATGGTTAACATCAACGTCCTCCATCTTGTCAGAAAGCTGTTCTCACCCACAGATCAAGCCAACACTTTTTATTACAATATGTCTGTTGTTATGGTTAATCTCTCTGGTCAAATATAACTCTGTAATCTTCCTCTATACAACAGTCCTGTGTCCCTGTACTTTTAGTTTATTTTAGCATTTTTCTTTTATATATCTATTTGATTTGGAGATGTTTCCGAGCTGCTAAATCAGTGTAGTTGAACAACAGGCCTTCTCTCTTCTGACTGTTGCCATGGTGACAACATTGAGAACAGGTGCAAAATTATTTCTGCATATTATTGGCTGTAAAAAAAAAAAAAAAGTTTGTATTTATTGTGTACAAATGTTAAATAATAAAACGGATTGGAAAAATACTTTTATTGACGTTTTTGTTATTCACAGTAGACTTATAAGACAAAATCTGTCTAGTGTGTGAATCTGAGAGAGGGAGTGTTCATTATCCAGCATCAGCAGGCAGTTTCCTGACGGGATCTGCGAGGGGGAGGAGAGACTGGACAGGGGGGGGAGGAAGGGAGAATCGTTTAGACAGGACTCACTAGCCTGTGCTAGTTTGTTACTTTGGTCCTACTAAATAGTTTACATGTATTATTTCGTTGTCCCGTGTGGATGCTGACAGACTCATGGACGACTCCCGAACAGCATCATGCAAGTCCTGTATCAAGGTTTACCTGTGTTCTAATCCAGAAGGTACAGCAGGTCTGACTGTGTGTGTGTGTGCTGTATGACACTGACTGGAGAAGGAATGGAAGTATAACCTCTGTGTGTGTGTGTGTGTGTGTGTGTGTGTGTGTGTGTGTGTGTGTGTGTGTGTGTGTGTGTGTGTGTGTGTGTGTGTGTGTGTGTGTGTGCTGTATGACACTGACTGGAGAAGGAATGGAAGTATAACCTGTGTGTGTGTGTGTGTGTGTGTGTGTGTGTGTGTGTGTGTGTGTGTGTGTGTGTGTGTGTGTGTGTGTGTGTGTGTGTGTGTGTGTGTGTGTGTGTGTGTGTGTGTGCTGTATGACACTGACTGGAGAAGGAATGGAAGTATAACCTCTGTGTGTGTGTGTGTGTGTGTGTGTGTGTGTGTGTGTGTGTGTGTGTGTGTGTGTGTGTGTGTGTGTGTGTGTGTGTGCTGTATGACACTGACTGGAGAAGGAATGGAAGTATAACCTCTGTGTGTGTGTGTGTGTGTGTGTGTGTGTGTGTGTGTGTGTGTGTGTGTGTGTGTGTGTGTGTGTGTGTGTGTGTGTGTGTGTGTGTGTGTGCTGTATGACACTGACTGGAGAAGGAATGGAAGTATAACCTCTGTGTGTGTGTGTGTGTGTGTGTGTGTGTGTGTGTGTGTGTGTGTGTGTGTGTGTGCTGTATGACACTGACTGGAGAAGGAATGGAAGTATAACCTGTGTGTGTGTGTGTGTGTGTGTGTGTGTGTGTGTGTGTGTGTGTGTGTGTGTGTGTGCTGTATGACACTGACTGGAGAAGGAATGGAAGTATAACCTCTGTGTGTGTGTGTGTGTGTGTGTGTGTGTGTGTGTGTGTGTGTGTGTGTGTGTGTGCTGTATGACACTGACTGGAGAAGGAATGGAAGTATAACCTCTGTGTGTGTGTGTGTGTGTGTGTGTGTGTGTGTGTGTGTGTGTGTGTGTGTGTGTGTGTGTGTGTGTGTGTGTGTGTGTGTGTGCTGTATGACACTGACTGGAGAAGGAATGGAAGTATAACCTCTGTGTGTGTGTGTGTGTGTGTGTGTGTGTGTGTGTGTGTGTGTGTGTGTGTGTGTGTGTGTGTGTGTGTGTGTGTGTGTGTGTGTGTGCTGTATGACACTGACTGGAGAAGGAATGGAAGTATAACCTCTGTGTGTGTGTGTGTGTGTGTGTGTGTGTGTGTGTGTGTGTGTGTGTGTGTGTGTGTGTGTGTGTGTGTGTGTGTGTGTGTGTGCTGTATGACACTGACTGGAGAAGGAATGGAAGTATAACCTGTGTGTGTGTGTGTGTGTGTGTGTGTGTGTGTGTGTGTGTGTGTGTGTGCTGTATGACACTGACTGGAGAAGGAATGGACGTATAACCACTGTGTGTGTGTTGTCTAGACTCTGTTGTGGAACGCAGGGCTCTGAGAGAACGTGTGTTTCCCAGGCTGAGGGAGCACTGCAGAC
This sequence comes from Salvelinus alpinus, assembly GCF_045679555.1. Lineage (NCBI taxonomy): Eukaryota > Metazoa > Chordata > Actinopteri > Salmoniformes > Salmonidae > Salvelinus > Salvelinus alpinus. The sequence continues at coordinate 39,502,329 of NC_092107.1, forward strand.
ACACACACGGACTGGACTTCAAGGTGAGAGGTCACCTCTGTTTTGATGTTGAAATGGATATCATACTGTAGGAATGTCTCATTTAGCTGGTCCTGTATCATACTGTAGGCAGGTCCTATTTAGCTGGTCCTGTATCATACTGTAGGCAGGTCCTATTTAGCTGGTCCTGTATCATACTGTAGGCAGGTCCTATTTAGCTGGTCCTGTATCATACTGTAGGCAGGTCTTATTTAGCTGGTCCTGTATCATACTGTAGGCAGGTCATATTTAGCTGGTCCTGTATCATACCGTAGGAATGTATTATTTAGCTGATCCTGTATCATACTGTAGGCATGTCTTATTTAGCTGATCCTGTATCATACTGTAGGAATGTATTATTTAGCTGGTCCTGTATCATACTGTAGGCAGGTCTTATTTAGCTGGTCCTGTATCATACTGTAGGCAGGTCTTATTTAGCTGGTCCTGTATCATACTGTAGGAATGTATTATTTAGCTGGTCCTGTATCATACTGTAGGGAGGTCTTATTTAGCTGGTCCTGTATCATACTGTAGGAAGGTCTTATGTAGCTGGTCCTGTATCACACTGCAGGCAGGTCCTATTTAGCTGGTCCTGTATCATACTGTAGGCATGTCTTATTTAGCTGGTCCTGTATCATACTGTAGGAATGTCTTATTTAGCTAGTCCTGTATCATACTGTAGGCAGGTCTTATTTAGCTGGTCCTGTATCATACTGTAGGAATGTCTTATTTAGCTGGTCCTGTATCATACTGTAGGCAGGTCCTATTTAGCTGGTCCTGTATCATACTGTAGGAATGTCTTATTTAGCTGGTCCTGTATCATACTGTAGGCAGGTCCTATTTAGCTGGTCCTGTATCATACTGTAGGCAGGTCCTATTTAGCTGGTCCTGTATCATACTGTAGGCAGGTCTTATTTAGCTGGTCCTGTATCATACTGTAGGCAGGTCTTATTTAGCTGGTCCTGTATCATACTGTAGGATGGTCTTATTTAGCTGGTCCTGTATCATACTGTAGGCAGGTCCTATTTAGCTGGTCCTGTATCATACTGTAGGAAGGTCCTATTTAGCTGGTCCTGTATCATACTGTAGGCAGGTCCTATTTAGCTGGTCCTGTATCATACTGTAGGCAGGTCCTATTTAGCTGGTCCTGTATCACACTGTAGGTAGATCCTATTTAGCTGGTCCTGTATCATACTGTAGGAAGGTCTTATGTAGCTGGTCCTGTATCACACTGTAGGTAGATCCTATTTAGCTGGTCCTGTATCATACTGTAGGCATGTCTTATTTAGCTGGTCCTGTATCATACTGTAGGAATGTCTTATTTAGCTAGTCCTGTATCATACTGTAGGCAGGTCTTATTTAGCTGGTCCTGTATCATACTGTAGGAATGTCTTATTTAGCTGGTCCTGTATCATACTGTAGGCAGGTCTTATTTAGCTGGTCCTGTATCATACTGTAGGAATGTCTTATTTAGCTGGTCCTGTATCATACTGTAGGCAGGTCCTATTTAGCTGGTCCTGTATCATACTGTAGGCAGGTCCTATTTAGCTGGTCCTGTATCATACTGTAGGCAGGTCTTATTTAGCTGGTCCTGTATCATACTGTAGGCAGGTCTTATTTAGCTGGTCCTGTATCATACTGTAGGATGGTCTTATTTAGCTGGTCCTGTATCATACTGTAGGCAGGTCCTATTTAGCTGGTCCTGTATCATACTGTAGGAAGGTCCTATTTAGTTGGTCCTGTATCATACTGTAGGCAGGTCCTATTTAGCTGGTCCTGTATCATACTGTAGGCAGGTCCTATTTAGCTGGTCCTGTATCATACTGTAGGAAGGTCCTATTTAGCTGGTCCTGTATCATACTGTAGGCAGGTCCTATTTAGCTGGTCCTGTATCATACTGTAGGCAGGTCCTATTTAGCTGGTCCTGTATCATGGCAGTTGGTGAACTATTCAGTACCCCTCATGGTGGAGAGACACGGAGCGTAAGATCAAAGCCTCTACAGAAGCCGGTCTTTAGAAGCAGCTCAACTCGACACATTCTACTGTTGATTGGTAGTGGATAGAGGATGTTCTCGGTGCCATGAAGAGAGAGCAGGGGAGGGGTGTGTTATTGTTGAGTATGAACAGGTGCTGAGTGACTGTGTGTGTGTTGAGTGTGAGTTTACCTTCAGGCAATATTATGTGTTTGTGAAGTTATTATCTCTGTTGAGCAGCAGGAGTTATTATCTCTATTGAGCAGCAGGAGTTATTATCTCTGTTGAGCAGCAGGAGTTATTATCTCTGTTGAGCAGCAGGAGTTATTATCTCTATTGAGCAGCAGGAGTTATTATCTCTGTTGAGCAGCAGGAGTTATCATCTCTGTTGAGCAGCAGGAGTTATTATCTCTGTTGAGCAGCATTAGTTATTATCTCTGTTGAGCAGCAGGAGTTATTATCTCTGTTGAGCAGAATTAGTTATTATCTCTGTTGAGCAGCAGGAGTTATTATCTCTGTTGAGCAGCAGGAGTTATTATCTCTGTTGAGCAGAATTAGTTATTATCTCTGTTGAGCAGCAGGAGTTATTATCTCTGTTGAGCAGCAGGAGTTATTATCTCTGTTGAGCAGCAGGAGTTATTATCTCTGTTGAGCAGCAGGAGTTATTATCTCTATTGAGCAGCAGGAGTTATTATCTCTATTGAGCAGCAGGAGTTATTATCTCTGTTGAGCAGCAGGAGTTATTATCTCTGTTGAGCAGCAGGAGTTATTATCTCTATTGAGCAGCAGGAGTTATGATCTCTGTTGAGCAGCAGGAGTTATCATCTCTGTTGAGCAGCAGGAGTTATTATCTCTGTTGAGCAGCATCAGTTATTATCTCTGTTGAGCAGCAGGAGTTATTATCTCTGTTGAGCAGCAGGAGTTATTATCTCTGTTGAGCAGCAGGAGTTCTTATCTCTGTTGAGCAGCAGGAGTTATTATCTCTGTTGAGCAGCAGGAGTTATTATCTCTGTTGAGCAGCAGGAGTTATTATCTCTGTTGAGCAGCAGGAGTTATTATCTCTATTGAGCAGCATGAGTTATTATCTCTATTGAGCAGCAGGAGTTATTATCTCTATTGAGCAGCAGGAGTTATTATCTCTATTGAGCAGCAGGAGATATTATCTCTATTGAGCAGCAGGAGTTATTATCTCTGTTGAGCAGCAGGAGTTATTATCTCTGTTGAGCAGCAGGAGTTATTATCTCTATTGAGCAGCAGGAGTTATTATTTCTGTTGAGCAGCAGGAGTTATTATCTTTATTGGGCAGCAGGAGTTATTAGCTCTGTTGAGCAGCAGGATTTATTATCTCTGAGCAGCAGGCGTTATTATCTCTGTTGAGCAGCAGGAGTTATTATCTCTGTTGAGCAGCAGGAGTTATTATCTCTGTTGAGCAGCAGGTGTTATTATCTCTGTTGAGCAGCAGGAGTTATTATCTCTTTTGAGCAGCAGGAGTTATTATCTCTGTTGAGCAGCAGGAGTTATTATCTCTGTTGAGCAGCAGGAGTTATTATCTCTGTTGAGCAGCAGGAGTTATTATCTCTTTTAAGCAGCATTAGTTATTATCTCTGTTGAGCAGCAGGAGTTATTATCTCTTTTGAGCAGCAGGAGTTATTATCTCTGTTGAGCAGCAGGAGTTATGAGCTTGTTGAACAAAACCCATATTCAGATAGACTTGATGTTTTGTAAATGTATTTTTACAGCTGTGTGAACGATAATACATGTCATACTATATGTTTGATAATAAATCATCTCTCTCCAGAATATTGTAGTTAAATTGACCCACAATACTAAGCCCAGCTTTTGCTGTGAACTAGGGAAGCTAGTAAAGGTCTGATTCAATAGGATTTTCTGTCATGTGTATATAGGTGATAGACCCTTATGAGGCAAGTGATCCCAGAACCGGGCCAGACCAACAGACTAGACAACAGCTACTACAGGCATGTAGAGAAAGCTCTGACGGACCCTACCTAGTGGTAAGGCACCACATCCACGTCCCAAATCAACCCCTACACCCTACTTAGTACATTTAGTATAACCCCTTTTCCCTAATCAACCCTACACACATGTAGTAACTCCTGTACTTCTCTGTGTGTCCTGTGGGTGGCGCTGCAGGCTCTGGTGGGGGCACAGTATGGTGCTGTGTGTTTACCTGCCCAGGTGGAGGTGGCAGAGTTCCACATGCTGCTCCGGGTGTGCCAGCGAGCGGGCATCAGTACCCGCGCTCTAGAGAAGGCATACCTGAGAGACGAGAATACAATACCCCCGTCCTTCTGTCTGCAACGACAGACACACATTCACACACAGCTGCACCCCGACAAACAGGTGAGGAGAAATCACCAGGTAGACACACACACACACACACACACACACACACACACACACACACACACACACACACACACACACACACAAACACACACACAGTGCAGCACAGGTCATGAGGATCTTTTTCTCAGACAGATGAAAAGACAGGAGAAATGGGTGTTGAAGAGGAGGAGGAGATGAGGAAGGTCTTGCAGGCTGCTGTGAGTCAGTGTGTTCAGGGGGGTCTCCTAACAAACCTAGGATACTACAGGTCAGGTGAGTGAGATGTGTCAGCGAGATGATCTTGGGCTAGTGATAAATAACGACCTGCACACTATGAAAAGCATAAGAGAATGTTTCAAAGGCAGGGTTAAATAGCAAACTACTGTTTTCTAGATTGTATTTATTCTTTAACTACACTGAACAAAAATTTAAACGCAACATGCAATAATTTCAAAGATTTACAGTTCATATAAGGAAATCAGTTAATTGAAATAAATTCATTAGGCCATAATCTATGGATTTCACCTGACTGGGAATAGAGATATGATTCTGTTGGTCACAGATACCTTAATAAAAATAAGTAGGAGTGTGGATCAGAAAACCAGTTAGTATCTGGTGTGACCACCATTTACCTTATGCAGCGTGACACATCTCCTTCGCATAGAGTTGATCAGGCTGTTGATCGTTGATTGTGGCCTGTGGAATGTTGTTCCACTCCTCTTCAATGGCTGTGTGTTGCTGGATATTGGCGAGAACTGGAACACGCTGTCGTACACGTCGATCCAGAGCATCCCAAACATGCACAATGGGTGACATATCTGGTGAGTATGCAGGTCATGGAAGAACTGGGACATTTTCAGATTCCAGGAATTGTGTACAGATCCTTGTGACACGGGGTCGTACATTATCATGCTGAAACATGAGGTGATGGCAGCGGATGAATGGCACGACAATGGCCCTCAGGATCTAGTCACGGTATCTCTGTGCATTTAAATTGCCATCGATAAAATGCAATTGTGTTAGTTGTCAGTAGCTTATGCCTGCCCATACCATAACCCCACTGCCACCAGGGGGCACTTTAAAATTTTTTTTTTTTACCTTTTTTAACAAGGCAAGTCTGAACAAATTCTTATTTACAATGTTAAAAACGTTGACATCACCACACCATACCACACCGCACCACACCACACCACACCACACCACACCACACACGCTGTCTGCCATCTGCCCAGTACAGTTGAAACTGGGATTCATCTGTGATAAGCACCCTTCTCCAGCGTGCCCGTGAACATCGAAGGTGAGCATTTTCCCAGTGAAGTCGGTTACGACGCCGAACAGCAGTCGGTTGAATGACGACGAGCACTCAGATGAGCTTCCCTGAGACGGTTTCTGACTGTTTGCAGAAATTCTTCGAGTGTACAAACCCACAGTTTCATCAGCTGTCCGTGTGGCTGTTCCCGCAGGTGAAGAAGCCGGATGTGGAGGTCCTGGGCTGACGTGGTTACACGTGGTCTGCGATTGTGAGGCCGGTTAGACGTACTGCCAAAGTCTCTAAAACAACATTGGAGCCGGTTTATGGATGAACCTGATTGGCACATTGCAGAATGACATCATCTCCCACTATGGAGTAGAGAGAGAGAATCTCCACCAACACCTTGTTGAATAAAAATGACTTTTGGGCACCAACAAAATAAAGCACACAACTCATATGTAATTCAGTATTTGAAATAACATTCCGAGCCCCTGACTCATAACACACAGTAGCCAACCAGTCAGGAGAAGAGCAGTGCCAATGATCAGTAGCTCCACCAGAAGTCCAGTCTGTTTGTCCGCAGCCATGACCTCTGTCTGTGGTCAGTGTGTGTTATAGTAATGTGTCTTTATAGCCCCTTTAGGTACAGATGACCATGTGACTTCCTCTTCAGTCCTCGACCAATGACAAGTGACTGAATGAAAACAACATAGTGTACCACTTGTCCAGCTAGTCCAGACAGTTGAAGACCGTGGTTCAGTTCTATACGTACAGAAAACGAACCACATGAACTCACACTCAGCCCCCAAAAGCAACCTAAAACACTGTTGCTATCTCTCTGTCCCCATAGTAACAGATACCCCGGTATCCTTCTATAATCTAGATTTGCACATCCGTCTGAAGAAAGGTGTGAAGGTGTGAAATGACTCAATGTTCCCTTCATCGAGGTGCTATGTTCAAGAGAGAACAGGCGACCTCACCCTCCCCCCCCCAATCTCTCTCTTTAGGCGTAAAGCAAAGGAGCTGGTGGGAGTTGAGCATCATCCACTGAAAGAAAGACTACTTATATTCACCTCTCTGACATCTTAAATAGCTCCGTCACTCTAGTAGGATTTCAGCTTATCTATAGTAATTGTACATTCTTCAGACATCTCTCCAGCCATTTAAGTTGTCCAACAGATCAGTATGTAATATACTCTTTAATAAGGTGTACATTTTGAAAACTCTCTATCTCTCCAGCTCTCGACACAGACCTGCGATTCGCTCTGGAGAATTGTCCTAGACGTGACATCAAACGCTGCCTGGTCTATGTCAACAAGATCTCCAATGGGCGGGGCCAGAGTGAGGGGGCAGACCAACCCCCTAAAGAGTCGCTCCTACACCCCTATCCTCCACTCAAGGTAGATGCTTCACTTAATAACTGATCTAGAATCTGATTACCCTCCCCCCAACCTATACCTGGGGATGACAAATTACTGACCTTGTATCAGTGGTATTAGGTAAGGAGTAACGCCATCCCCCATCTACCACAGGCTCTGTCCGATGACAGCCTCCTGTCCCAGCTCTGTGACCACTTCCTGCCCAGCCTGGTGACTTCCTGTCAGCTCCTGGTGTACACCACAACTTCGGAATGCGACCCTCGTCATGGTTACACCCCCGCCAGGAGGAGGAGTTATGCGGAGGGTCTCTGCCAGCAGCTTTACTCTGACCTCCTGGCTCTGATTGACAGCTCTGTCGCCATGGGAATGGGCAAGTCAGTATCGTCACCTCATTCTGATGATGCGTTGACCAGAGAGCAGGCTGAGCAGGAGGAGCTGTGTTCTCTCTATTCCCGTCTCTATGACAACAATCGGCCAGAGGAAGAGGAAGTCAGGTCTTACCTGGAGCAGAGGGACACACAACACCCACTAGTGGTCGTAGGAGGGCCGTGCACAGGGAAAACTGTGCTGCTGGCACATTGTGCACAGCAGGTAGATGGAGCAGTAGCTCAGGATATACAGAATCTTATAGAAGTGATTTGAAGAAGAAACTACCTGTTGCCTCTATAAGACATTACTAGCTACATTACTGACTGAATATTCAGACAACATTCATTATAATATCTAATAATATCTTTCTTTAGAAGAGATCTGCAGGGTCCATCCCAAATGACTGGGACTGTACTGATAACAACCTGTTTCTCTCTCTCTTCTGCAGGTGAGGTCATGGCTGAGCGACATGGATCCCGTGGTGATTATCCTGTTCACCAGCCTGTCAGTCAATCTCTCACCTAGACATCTTCTCTCCAGCCTGTGCCACCAGATAGCCCACAGATACAACCGTAACCCTGAGCCCAGTAGCAGAGACCCTAACCCTACCCTCCCCCAGCTCAGACATAACCTTTCCTCCCTTCTCTCCATCTGTCCCTCCCCTAAACAGCCCCTGGTCCTCATCCTTGACGGCCTAGACCAAGCTTTGACCGTCTCCGGATCCCAAACCATCAAGTGTCTCCCTTCCCCCCTCCCTCCCAACATCAAACTCATGCTCTCCATCTCCCCCACCCGAACCAATACCCTCCACACCCTTGAACTCCATTTCCCACAATCCTCCTCTGCAGTTTTTGGTGTCTCAGGGTGCTGTGTGAGTGTGGAGCTGGGGCCGGTGGAGGGGAGGGGGTGTGTGAGGATGTGTGCGTCCCTCCTGGAGGGGTCAGGAAGGAGAGTGACGTCAGGACAGCAGGGGGTCATGAACATGGCACTGATCTCCTGCCCTCTGACCCTCTACGCTCGCCTCCTGCACAGACACGCCTCGCTGTGGACCTCAGGTACACATCAAAAACACAGTATAAACACATCTATCTCTATATATCTGGAACTAATTTCTCTCATTCTCCCATTCTCTCTCGCTCTCTCTCTCTCTCTCTCTCTCTCTCTCTCTCTCTCTGTCCTCTCTCGCTCTCTCTCTCTGTCCTCTCTCACTCTCTCTCTCTCAGCATCAGAGGTGACTGATGAGACCCTCCCTGTGGGTGTCCACTCCAGCATCACAGTGTTTATGGTTCACCTAGAGGAGAAACATGGGCTGGTTCTGGTGTCCCGAACCCTGAGCTACCTGACCCTCTCCAGGACCGGACTCACAGAGGCTGAGCTCTCTGACCTCCTGTCCAGTGATGACGAGGTGCTGGCTGGGTACGTCTCGGCCAGTGAGCCCCCTCCCTCCAAGCTTAGGGTACCTGAGGTGGAAGTGGAGAGGCTGTTGTTGGATCTGAAGGGGTTTCTGGTGAAGAGGAGTGTTGCAGGGTCTCATGTTCTATTCTGGGTCAGTAGACATTTTGGGTTGGTGGTGTGTGAGAGGTACCTGAGCTCCTGGGAGATGAGGGAGGAGATGCACACAGCGATGGCCGACTATTTTAATGGTCGCTGGGCCTACGGTAGAGCCAAACCCCTGGTCATCAGCCAGAACACAGGACCCAACCAGCCTGGGCCTGTCCCTGACATTGCCCGAATGAAAAAATACATTGACAGGCAACCTCTTGGTCAACCCTATGTGTTTAACTCTAAACCCTCCTCATCCTCTTCCTCCCCCTCTTCTGAGCATGTGCGAGTCAACCTGCGCAAGCTTCTGGAACTGCCCTATCACCTGAAGGAGAGTGGCAGGTTGGAGGAGCTAGGGCGAGGTCTGATGATGTCACTGGAGTTCCATCAGGCCATGCTGAGGGCGGGGCTCCTAGGGGATCTGGTAACCCTGCTGGAGGATTGGGAAAGGGATGGGGCATCCCAGCTCATCTTCCCCAGGGAGAGAGCTCTTCTGGCGGGCATTCTGAGGGACTCAGCCTGTCTCCTCTGGAACTCCCCTATGGAGCTGTCCATGGTGATGAAGGTCAGGCTGCTTCCTTTCCTGGGGCTCTGTCCTGAGCTGAAGGGCTATGCTGAGGAGGTGACACAGGGGATCAAGAAGAGGGGAAGTGGGTTAGGAGTGGTGCTCAGTCCTGCCCCCTCTACTGTACCCTCCACACAGTGTTTTCTTCCAGAGGCCAGACAGTGTCCTGTTACAGATGCAGCTGGGACAGTGTCTGGGACTGTGGTTGTAATACACAGTGATGGGTCTGCTTTGGTGTGGAGGGGTAGAGAGGCAGAGGAACTGAAACTGAGCTGTGAACCTGCGCTGAGGTTTGTAAGTGTCCGGGCTAGTGGGACTTTCATCCTCCTCTCAACTCAGTGCAACACACAGCTCCTGTGGGATGTGACTGGGACAACGTGTTTTCACGATGTACGGAGTCTAGAAAGACAGGAGTCCAACTCAGACCAACACTCCAGTACCATAGTTGAAGGGTTCCTCGTGTGTGATGACAGGATGTGTGTGTGGTGGAAAGGTCTGAGCTACGTGAGTGTTTCTGAAGTTTCCACCAGCCGCCTCCTCACCCGTTTGCAGTGCCAGGACACTGTGAGGAGTGTGTCTTTTCCCTCTAGTGGTCAGTTTGTGTACTGTGGCGAGGAGAAAGGCACAGTGTCTATATTTGACACATCTAGAGGCACTCTCACTGCTATCTGTTCCAGTCCAGCAGAGTCATCAGTTGTCTCTGTGATACTCAGTGAGGATGAGAGGGAGATGGCGTGTGTAGACAGCAGAGGGCATGTATTGTTATGGTGCGTAGCGACCAAAACAGATCCCAAACTCATAAAAGAGTGTTGTAGTGGCAGCAGCCATTTTGAGTTCATCAATACAGACCTATCAGAAGAGAGTTGTATTCTGCTGGTGTGTAAAACCCAGGAGATTGTTCTCTGGGACACGTGTGACTGGGAGCAGTGGGACCATTTCAGAGCTCCACATGGGAAGGCCTTCTCTCAGGCGTTGTTAGCCCAGGACGGACACCTCATCCTGGCTTCGCTAGAGGCCTGTCCCTCTGTGCTGGTGTGGAGGATGACCACTGGTCAGTGTGTCCTGTCCTTAAATACTGGCAGTCCTTCCCAACCCCTCTCACTGCTCAAGATGGAGTCTGTCCTCTCCGTGGTCACACAAAATGGCCACCTCACTACGTGGGACTCAGATGTAATATGTGCTGCGGCTATGGTCCCTAGAACTGGGGCTGGGGTGAGGGAGGTGGTGCTGGAGCCAATGGGAGAGCGGTTCTATGTGATTGACGGCTCAGAGATGTTGTGGAGGTGGAGATTACAGACAGGAAGTCCGGAGACTCACTTCCTGCATGACAGCCCCGTGGAGAAGCTGTGTCTCTCTCCAGACGGCAGCCATCTTGTGAGCCTCTCAGGGGAGGACGTTTACGTGTGGCGGAGCGACACGGGACAGAACCTCCACCGTATCCATGGCAGCAGAGCTACAGAGGTTCTGATCACGTCAAACGGTCACATCGGGGTGTGTGTGTCGCAGCACGGCCTGTCCAGGGTGTGGAAGCTGGCCAGTGGGGCCGTGGTCTGTAACATTCACCTGTACCTGGCTGATGCCCAGGTCTCACCTGAGAGCACCTTCCTGTTAGGCCGTCGTCATGGCGACCTGCTCGCCGTCAGCCTGTGGTCCGGCACCGTCAGTAAGCGCTTCTCGTGCTCAGAACGCTATGAACGTTCTACGGTCGTGGCCTTCCGGACCCTGCCGGAACACCCAGACTTTGTGATCGTGATGGCTGCCTCTGGGTCTGTTTACACATGGAAGGTGACAGAGGAGACGGTGTGCCGACAGGTTCTGCTCCCCCAGATGTTCCTGTGCCAGCCACAGGTCTTCCACATGTCCTCTGATGGGAGCTTCGCTCTGCTGTCCACTGATGATGACCTCATCACCCTGCTGGACCTGCCCCGTGCCAGGCTGTGTAGGGTCAAGGCCCAGGGTCCAGTCCTCAAAGTTTGCTTGGACAATTCTGGACGCTACGCTGTCTACATCTGCCACCCCCCTGCCCAGGATAATGGCTGTGCCTGTGACCTGCACACTAAGCCATTGCTGGCAGTGGTATCGCTGGCTGACGGGGGGAGACTGGGGGGGTTGTGTCTGTGTAAGACCCCCACAGCTCTGGCTGTGAGTGAGGAGCTGTGTGTGTATGTGGGCTTCCAGGATGGGTCTGTGGGCGTGTACTCCATCTCTGACATCACAGGGAGGGGAGGGGCTGTCAGGGAAAGGATACAAGGGATTGGTCGGGAGAGGCCATGCCAGTGTGACAGTGAGCCAGTGCGATGGTTGCCCCTAGCAACACCCAGCATCACATGGCCCAAGTCTTCTTCAGAGATGACCTAACAGATGTAGGCCTGAGTCTTCTTCAGAGATGACCTAACAGATGTAGGCCTGAGTCTTCTTCAGAGATGACATAACAGATGTAGGCCTGAGTCTTCTGCAGAGATGACATAACAGATGTAGGCGCAAGTCTTCTTCAGAGATGACATAACAGATGTAGGCCTGAGTCTTCTTCAGAGATGACATAACAGATGTAGGCCTGAGTCTTCTTCAGAGATGACCTAACAGATGTAGGCCTGAGTCTTCTTCAGAGATGACATAACAGATGTAGGCCTGAGTCTTCTGCAGAGATGACATAACAGATGTAGGCCCAAGTCTTCTTCAGAGATGACATAACAGATGTAGGCCTGAGTCTTCTTCAGAGATGACATAACAGATGTATGCCTGAGTCTTCTTCAGAGATGACATAACAGATGTAGGCCTGAGTCTTCTTCAGAGATGACATAACAGATGTAGGCCTGAGTCTTCTTCAGAGATGACCTAACAGATGTAGGCCTGAGTCTTCTTCAGAGATGACATAACAGATGTAGGCCTGAGTCTTCTTCAGAGATGACATAACAGATGTAGGCCTGAGTCTTCTTCAGAGATGACATAACAGATGTAGGCCTGAGTCTTCTTCAGAGATGACCTAACAGATGTAGGCCTGAGTCTTCTTCAGAGATGACATAACAGATGTAGGCCTGAGTCTTCTTCAGAGATGACATAACAGATGTAGGCCTGAGTCTTCTTCAGAGATGACCTAACAGATGTAGGCCTGAGTCTTCTTCAGAGATGACATAACAGATGTAGGCCTGAGTCTTCTTCAGAGATGACATAACAGATGTAGGCCTGAGTCTTCTTCAGAGATGACCTAACAGATGTAGGCCTGAGTCTTCTTCAGAGATGACATAACAGATGTAGGCCTGAGTCTTCTTCAGAGATGACATAACAGATGTAGGCCTGAGTCTTCTTCAGAGATGACCTAACAGATGTAGGCCTGAGTCTTCTTCAGAGATGACATAACAGATGTAGGCCTGAGTCTTCTTCAGAGATGACATAACAAATGTAGGCCTGAGTCTTCTTCAGAGATGACATAACAGATGTAGGCCTGAGTCTTCTTCAGAGATGACATAACAGATATAGGCCTGAGTCTTCTTCAGAGATGACCTAACAGATGTAGGCCTGAGTCTTCTTCAGAGATGACATAACAGATGTAGGCCTGAGTCTTCTTCAGAGATGACATAACAGATGTAGGCTTGAGTCTTCTTCAGAGATGACATAACAGATGTAGGCTTGAGTCTTCTTCAGAGATGACATAACAGATGTAGGCCTGAGTCTTCTTCAGAGATGACATAACAGATGTAGGCCTGAGTCTTCTTCAGAGATGACATAACAGATGTAGGCCTGAGTCTTCTTCAGAGATGACCTAACAGATGTAGGCCTGAGTCTTCTTCAGAGATGACATAACAGATGTAGGCCTGAGTCTTCTTCAGAGATGACATAACAGATGTAGGCCTGAGTCTTCTTCAGAGATGACATAACAGATGTAGGCCTGAGTCTTCTTCAGAGATGACATAACAGATGTAGGCCTGAGTCTTCTTCAGAGATGACATAACAGATGTAGGCCTGAGTCTTCTTCAGAGATGACATAACAGATGTAGGCCTGAGTCTTCTTCAGAGATGACATAACAGATGTAGGCCTGAGTCTTCTTCAGAGATGACATAACAGATGTAGGCCTGAGTCTTCTTCAGAGATGACATAACAGATGTAGGCCTGAGTCTTCTTCAGAGATGACATAACAGATGTAGGCCTGAGTCTTCTTCAGAGATGACATAACAGATATATGCCCAACTTGTGTCTTGTTGGCCAGTTTCCTTCTTTATTCATTTAAAAAAATGTTGTCCATTGTTACCTGTTAGTAAATTGATTAATAAATAAAATCGATATTAAAATGGTTGTTTTCTATCCAATAAGAATGTAGCAGAGCGATAACAAATCAGCTGATATTTGTTCAGCCTATTGATATGAAAGTGGTTACATCATTCTTCATATGCGGTGGTGCGCATTAACCCTATGAGGTAACCGAATGATTGTGGCTTGCGTTCAAATAAAAAATGGTCCTATCAGCACAGGTGACTGAGGTCCACCCAAGGTCACATTTCAAATACTTTATTTGGAATCAACAACAAAGAACATTTGTACCAAAAGTGTCAGATCTTTAGTACCGACGGCAGTATCGACGGGTGTGCTTAAGGTATGTATGACTCATTGAATCTGGCGCTGTAAACACATCAGACAAGCCTCAGCTGTAAAGATAGACTCAGCTAAATTACGTGGCCACGAGCAGCACCGCAGATATCACATGTTATTAGTCACATACACATGGTTAGCAGATGTTAATGCGAGTGTAGCGAAATGCTTGTGCTTCTAGTTCCGACCATGCAGTAATATCTAACAAAGATATTAAGATAAGCAAGATGCAAGACTTGGCTCTAACCGTCACACACAGTATCTGTGCACAGGTTTGCTTCATGCTGTTCACAGCTGGGTAGCCAGGGCACCAAAACAGCAGAGAAGTTGAGCCTCGCTCTTCCCACTATGCTGTTTACTTTCTGCATCTATATCATATCGCTGAGTCTACCTTTAAGATGGGGGGGGGGTAAATATTAAATCCTGTTCTGATGAAAAACAGCTTTATGGAAACTTGTGGTCTGAGCTGCACCTCCCCTGATACACTCACATTCCTTGTCTTACCCAAATGTACTCACTCTCTCGCTCTCCCAACTACATTCTCAATCACACAGTCACTCTTTCTTTAAAAACACACACACACACTAACCAGCCCACCAAACAGAAGGACTAAGGTCAAACAAATTAATTAATTTAAAGATTTTTACCAAATGCATAAAATTTGGTCATTTCAACCTAAGTCGTGCTGCAACTCAAGAGCAGGCAGATAAAGGATTTTCTGATTTGTCTGTGTATCTGGGTTTGGCCATTTCCTATGTGAGAGTGTGATGGGTTAGAATCCTCAGTTAGGTGGGAACCTTCCTCTCTGTCTGTCCCTGACGTTCTGCCTACACCCCTGTGGACAGACCTGAACACACACACCTAAATACACGCATATACACACACACTACACTATTATTCCTTCCCCACCCTTGTATGAGGTCAAAATATAAAGGTTTATTGGGATCAAAGACTTTCGAAGACTTTCTTGTCTACCACAGGAGCCTGCTGAGGGGAGGACGGCTCATAATAATGGCCGGAACGGAGCAGATGGAATGGCATCAAACACATGGAAACCATGGAAACCAAGTGTTTGATGTGTTAGATAGAATTCCGCTCCAGCCGTTAGTAAGAGCCCATTCTCTGGAACGAATGTGCAACCAACCCCCTGTGTTGTCTATAGTTCTGCTACTGACATGTTAAAGACACACAGTCTAGGACTTTGCTTGGAAATATTTTACCTCAAACTCAAATTGTTATTGTATGGTTCATAACATATATCATGAAATAATGTATTTTGCTCATGTGCACATTTGAGGCCATCTTTCAGGACCCACGTTTACTCATGAGCACCCCTAGTGGAGGTTCCAGAATACAGTATCTGGTGGAGCACCCCTAGTGGAGGTTCCAGAATACAGTATCTGTTGGAGCACCCCTAGTGGAGGTTCCAGAATACAGTATCTGGTGGAGCACCCCTAGTGGAGGTTCCAGAATACAGTATCTGTTGGATCACCCCTAGTGGAGGTTCCAGAATACAGTATCTGGTGGAGCACCCCTAGTGGAGGTTCCAGAATACAGTATCTGTTGGATCACCCCTAGTGGAGGTTCCAGAATACAGTATCTGGTGGAGCACCCCTAGTGGAGGTTCCAGAATACAGTATCTGTTGGATCACCCCTAGTGGAGGTTCCAGAATACAGTATCTGGTGGAGCGCCCCTAGTGGAGGTTCCAGAATACAGTATCTGGTGGAGCACCCCTAGTGGAGGTTCCAGAATACAGTATCTGGTGGAGCGCCCCTAGTGGAGGTTCCAGAATACAGTATCTGTTGGAGCGCCCCTAGTGGAGGTTCCAGAATACAGTATCTGTTGGATCACCCGTAGTGGAGGTTCCAGAATACAGTATCTGTTGGATCACCCCTAGTGGAGGTTCCAGAATACAGTATCTGTTGGAGCACCCCTAGTGGAGGTTCCAGAATACAGTATCTGTTGGAGCACCCCTAGTGGAGGTTCCAGAATACAGTATCTGTTGGATCACCCCTAGTGGAGGTTCCAGAATACAGTATCTGGTGGAGCACCCCTAGTGGAGGTTCCAGAATACGGTATCTGTTGGAGAATCCCTAGTGGAGGTTCCAGAATACGGTATCTGGTGGAGCACCCCTAGTGGAGGTTCCAGAATACAGTATCTGTTGGAGCACCCCTAGTGGAGGTTCCAGAATACAGTATCTGTTGGAGCACCCCTAGTGGAGGTTCCAGAATACAGTATCTGGTGGAGCACCCCTAGTGGAGGTTCCAGAATACAGTATCTGGTGGAGCACCCCTAGTGGAGGTTCCATAATACAGTATCTGTTGGAGCACCCCTAGTGGAGGTTCCAGAATACAGTATCTGTTGGAGCACCCCTAGTGGAGGTTCCAGAATACAGTATCTGTTGGAGCACCCCTAGTGGAGGTTCCAGAATACAGTATCTGTTGGAGCACCCCTAGTGGAGGTTCCAGAATACAGTATCTGTTGGAGCACCCTTAGTGGAGGTTCCAGAATACAGTATCTGTTGGAGCACCCCTAGTGGAGGTTCCAGAATACAGTATCTGTTGGATCACCCCTAGTGGAGGTTCCAGAATACAGTATCTGGTGGAGCACCCCTAGTGGAGGTTCCAGAATACAGTATCTGTTGGAGCACCCCTAGTGGAGGTTCCAGAATACGGTATCTGTTGGAGCACCCCTAGTGGAGGTTCCAGAATACAGTATCTGGTGGAGCACCCCTAATGGAGGTTCCAGAATACAGTATCTGGTGGATCCCCCGTAGTGGAGGTTCCAGAATACGGTATCTGGTGGAGCACCCCTAGTGGAGGTTCCAGAATACGGTATCTGTTGGAGCACCCCTAGTGGAGGTTCCAGAATACAGTATCTGGTGGAGCACCCCTAGTGGAGGTTCCAGAATACAGTATCTGGTGGAGCACCCCTAGTGGAGGTTCCAGAATACAGTATCTGTTGGAGCACCCCTAGTGGAGGTTCCAGAATACAGTATCTGTTGGAGCACCCCTAGTGGAGGTTCCAGAATACAGTATCTGTTGGAGCACCCCTAGTGGAGGTTCCAGAATACAGTATCTGTTGGATCACCCCTAGTGGAGGTTCCAGAATACAGTATCTGGTGGAGCACCCCTAGTGGAGGTTCCAGAATACGGTATCTGTTGGAGAATCCCTAGTGGAGGTTCCAGAATACGGTATCTGGTGGAGCACCCCTAGTGGAGGTTCCAGAATACAGTATCTGTTGGAGCACCCCTAGTGGAGGTTCCAGAATACAGTATCTGTTGGAGCACCCCTAGTGGAGGTTCCAGAATATAGTATCTGGTGGAGCACCCCTAGTGGAGGTTCCAGAATACAGTATCTGGTGGAGCACCCCTAGTGGAGGTTCCATAATACAGTATCTGTTGGAGCACCCCTAGTGGAGGTTCCAGAATACAGTATCTGTTGGAGCACCCCTAGTGGAGGTTCCAGAATACAGTATCTGTTGGAGCACCCCTAGTGGAGGTTCCAGAATACAGTATCTGTTGGAGCACCCCTAGTGGAGGTTCCAGAATACAGTATCTGTTGGAGCACCCTTAGTGGAGGTTCCAGAATACAGTATCTGTTGGAGCACCCCTAGTGGAGGTTCCAGAATACAGTATCTGTTGGATCACCCCTAGTGGAGGTTCCAGAATACAGTATCTGGTGGAGCACCCCTAGTGGAGGTTCCAGAATACAGTATCTGTTGGAGCACCCCTAGTGGAGGTTCCAGAATACGGTATCTGTTGGAGCACCCCTAGTGGAGGTTCCAGAATACAGTATCTGGTGGAGCACCCCTAGTGGAGGTTCCAGAATACAGTATCTGGTGGATCACCCGTAGTGGAGGTTCCAGAATACGGTATCTGGTGGAGCACCCCTAGTGGAGGTTCCAGAATACGGTATCTGTTGGAGCACCCCTAGTGGAGGTTCCAGAATACAGTATCTGGTGGAGCACCCCTAGTGGAGGTTCCAGAATACAGTATCTGGTGGATCACCAGTAGTGGAGGTTCCAGAATACGGTATCTGGTGGAGCACCCCTAGTGGAGGTTCCAGAATACGGTATCTGTTGGAGCACCCCTAGTGGAGGTTCCAGAATACAGTATCTGGTGGAGCACCCCTAGTGGAGGTTCCAGAATACAGTATCTGGTGGAGCACCCCTAGTGGAGGTTCCAGAATACAGTATCTGTTGGAGCACCCCTAGTGGAGGTTCCAGAATACAGTATCTGTTGGAGCACCCCTAGTGGAGGTTCCAGAATACAGTATCTGTTGGAGCACCCCTAGTGGAGGTTCCAGAATACAGTATCTGTTGGAGCACCCCTAGTGGAGGTTCCATAATACAGTATCTGTTGGAGCACCCCTAGTGGAGGTTCCAGAATACAGTATCTGTTGGAGCACCCCTAGTGGAGGTTCCAGAATACAGTATCTGGTGGAGCACCCCTAGTGGAGGTTCCAGAATACAGTATCTGTTGGATCACCCGTAGTGGAGGTTCCAGAATACAGTATCTGTTGGAGCACCCCTAGTGGAGGTTCCAGAATACAGTATCTGTTGGAGCACCCCTAGTGGAGGTTCCAGAATACAGTATCTGTTGGAGCACCCCTAGTGGAGGTTCCAGAATACAGTATCTGTTGGATCACCCCTAGTGGAGGTTCCAGAATACAGTATCTGGTGGAGCACCCCTGGTGGAGGTTCCAGAATACGGTATCTGTTGGAGCACCCCTAGTGGAGGTTCCAGAATACGGTATCTGGTGGAGCACCCCTAGTGGAGGTTCCAGAATACAGTATCTGTTGGAGCACCCCTAGTGGAGGTTCCAGAATACAGTATCTGTTGGAGCACCCCTAGTGGAGGTTCCAGAATACAGTATCTGGTGGAGCACCCCTAGTGGAGGTTCCAGAATACAGTATCTGGTGGAGCACCCCTAGTGGAGGTTCCAGAATACAGTATCTGTTGGAGCACCCCTAGTGGAGGTTCCAGAATACAGTATCTGTTGGAGCACCCCTAATGGAGGTTCCAGAATACAGTATCTGTTGGAGCACCCCTAGTGGAGGTTTCAGAATACAGTATCTGTTGGAGCACCCCTAGTGGAGGTTCCAGAATACAGTATCTGTTGGAGCACCCCTAGTGGAGGTTCCAGAATACAGTATCTGTTGGATCACCCCTAGTGGAGGTTCCAGAATACAGTATCTGGTGGAGCACCCCTAGTGGAGGTTCCAGAATACAGTATCTGTTGGAGCACCCCTAGTGGAGGTTCCAGAATACGGTATCTGGTGGAGCACCCCTAGTGGAGGTTCCAGAATACAGTATCTGGTGGATCACCCCTAGTGGAGGTTCCAGAATACAGTATCTGGTGGAGCACCCCTAGTGGAGGTTCCAGAATACGGTATCTGTTGGAGCACCCCTAGTGGAGGTTCCAGAATACAGTATCTGGTGGAGCACCCCTAGTGGAGGTTCCAGAATACAGTATCTGTTGGAGCACCCCTAGTGGAGGTTCCAGAATACAGTATCTGTTGGAGCACCCCTAGTGGAGGTTCCAGAATACAGTATCTGTTGGAGCACCCCTAGTGGAGGTTCCAGAATACAGTATCTGTTGGAGCACCCCTAGTGGAGGTTCCAGAATACGGTATCTGTTGGAGCACCCCTAGTGGAGGTTCCAGAATACAGTATCTGGTGGAGCACCCCTAGTGGAGGTTCCAGAATACAGTATCTGGTGGATCACCCGTAGTGGAGGTTCCAGAATACAGTATCTGGTGGAGCACCCCTAGTGGAGGTTCCAGAATACGGTATCTGTTGGAGCACCCCTAGTGGAGGTTCCAGAATACAGTATCTGGTGGAGCACCCCTAGTGGAGGTTCCAGAATACAGTATCTGTTGGAGCACCCCTAGTGGAGGTTCCAGAATACAGTATCTGTTGGAGCACCCCTAGTGGAGGTTCCAGAATACAGTATCTGTTGGAGCACCCCTAATGGAGGTTCCAGAATACAGTATCTGTTGGAGCACCCCTAGTGGAGGTTCCAGAATACAGTATCTGTTGGAGCACCCCTAGTGGAGGTTCCAGAATACAGTATCTGGTGGAGCACCCCTAGTGGAGGTTCCAGAATGCGGTATCTGGTGGAGCACCCCTAGTGGAGGTTCCAGAATACGGTATCTGTTGGAGCACCCCTAGTGGAGGTTCCAGAATACAGTATCTGTTGGATCACCCCTAGTGGAGGTTCCAGAATACAGTATCTGGTGGAGCACCCCTAGTGGAGGTTCCAGAATACAGTATCTGTTGGAGCACCCCTAGTGGAGGTTCCAGAATACAGTATCTGTTGGAGCACCCCTAGTGGAGGTTCCAGAATACAGTATCTGTTGGAGCACCCCTAGTGGAGGTTCCAGAATACAGTATCTGTTGGAGCACCCCTAGTGGAGGTTCCAGAATACAGTATCTGTTGGAGCACCCCTAGTGGAGGTTCCAGAATACAGTATCTGTTGGATCACCCCTAGTGGAGGTTCCAGAATACAGTATCTGTTGGAGCACCCCTAGTGGAGGTTCCAGAATACAGTATCTGGTGGAGCGCCCCTAGTGGAGGTTCCAGAATACAGTATCTGGTGGAGCGCCCCTAGTGGAGGTTCCAGAATACAGTATCTGGTGGCGTGAAAGATTAGAACTCTTAATCTGAACAACCAACATCTACCAAAACAAACCATACACTTACCCTAACTACTTACCCTAACTACTTACCCTAACTACTTAACCTAACTACTTACCCTAACTACTTACCCTAACTACTTAACCTAACTACTTAACCTAACTACTTACCCTAACTACTTACCCTAACTACTTAACCTAACTACTTAACCTAACTACTTAACCTAACTACTTACCCTAACTACTTACCCTAACTACTTAACCTAACTACTTAACCTAACTACTTACCCTAACTACTTACCCTAACTACTTACCCTAACTACTTAACCTAACTACTTAACCCTAACTACTTAACCTAACTACTTACCCTAACTACTTTCCCTAACTACTTAACCTAACTACTTACCCTAACTACTTACCCTAACTACTTACCCTAACTACTTAACCTAACTACTTACCCTAACTACTTACCCTAACTACTTACCCTAACTACTTAACCTAACTACTTAACCTAACTACTTAACCTAACTACTTAACCTAACTACTTAACCTAACTACTTACCCTAACTACTTACCCTAACTACTTACCCTAACTACTTACCCTAACTACTTACCCTAACTACTTAACCTAACTACTTAACCCTAACTACTTACCCTAACTACTTACCCTAACTACTTACCCTAACTACTTAACCTAACTACTTACCCTAACTACTTACCCTAACTACTTAACCCTAACTACTTACCCTAACTACTTACCCTAACTACTTAACCTAACTACTTAACCTAACTACTTAACCTAACTACTTAACCTAACTACTTAACCTAACTACTTAACCCTAAACTCCTTAACTCTACCTAAATTCCTCATCTGATGTTTTTTCCCTCCACATTGATACACACAGACACACACACACACACACACACACACACACACACACACACACACACACACACACACACACACACACACACACACACACACACACACACACACACACACACACACACACACACACACACACACACACACACACACGTCGGCTCATCTATCCATTTCCAAGCATCTTCCAACTTCAGTTCGCACATCAAGGGAGCCTGCTGTGATTGGTTGAAAAAGGCTGCGAGCGTGACCTCCAAGGATGCTGGGTTGAGAACCAGAAAGGGAACGCAGAGCCACTGAACAACCAAACTACACTATTCATACTGCATATTACACTGGACTTTACTTTATACTGCTAAATCGACCTAATATAAGCCAGAACTGTTGTAATTGATTAATCTCATCAACTCTGCACTTTGATTGAGAAGTGGAAACCCTCTCTGTGTCTCTCACCAGACTGATGGAGGTGTTTGCATAGATGATGGCTACTGCTGCAGACAGAGCAATGGATTAGGATGACGAGATTAGCATATATTTAAAAACAATACATACATCTCACAGGAAGGGATGAATTATTTTCTAATTGCATAGTGTTAGGCAACCTTATGACTACTTATATCTTTATCTACTGTACTGTAGATGTTGCCATCTCATTTTGAGATTTTATTGATATAGGGTAGACTATTGTACATATATAATTTATGATGTGCAAGTTTTGAAAACGCACAGAAACTTAAGTATGAATGTTTATTTTCATACACTATAGTTGTGGCTGCCCATAAGGTTAATGAATCACATTGTTTTTTATAAAACATGGTTTAGATATTGTTGTAATGAATGTATGTATATGGTTGTAATCCACTATTATTTTGGGCTGAGTGCTCCTTGGATTTTCATTGGGAGTTGTGTATACCTGTTGCCACCAGCAGGGGGTGCAGGAGCACAGTGGTTTGCGTCTCTGTCCCCTCAACAACAGTCGAAGAAGACACCTGTGAAAACTCTAACCTTTCTCCTTCTCTCTTTTTTGTTGTTCTTCTCTTAAACAGGTATGTGGTGTACACAAGCACATTATCTATAGAAAATGTTAGAGTCAAAATGATTATCTGAGTGATACTTACCTTTTATGTTTGTAAGTCGCTCTGGATAAGAGCGTCTGCTAAATGACTTAAATGTAAATGTAAATGTATGTTGAAGTTGTAAAGTTTAATGTGTAAATTGATCGAGTGCAAAGTGTTAGCGATCTTGACATAGAGATGACTGGGTTTGCAGCTAAGCATGGCTAGCCCATAGAGTAACATAAGAGAACATTTTATTTATAGCTCCTCTGAGGTAATATTTTTGTTTATTTTCTACTCCTTTTATATTGTCTAAGCCCTGACATCTCCCCAGCCAATTGTTATATATGACAGAGTTGTATTTTTTCTGTTTTAACTGTATACGCTAACGCTAGGCTAACTGCGCTAACTCTAGCCTGTCATCCTATAGGGTTGCTTAGCTGTTAGCTTAGCTGTTATGGTTAGCTGGCTCAGTATTGTCTTGAGATGGCTGTACTGGTTTATGGTTAATTTATCTGTTTAAAAGTGTTTCTATTGAAACCTAGTACATGAGGTTAAGATAAATACTGAGAAGGTAAAGTTCAAAACCTCAAAATAAAGACATTTTAAAGGCAGTTTTGTACAGCATTTCACTTCATATCAACCCAAATAATTATAATAATAATCATTATTATTATTAATAACTGGTGAGTTAAATACAAGTCAATGTATTAGCTAGTATGACTTTTAAATACAGAGGATATGTCACGTTCCTGACCTGTTTTCCCTTGTTTTGTATTTATTTAGTTGGTCAGGGCGTGAGTTGGGTGGGTTGTCTATGTGTGATTTTCTATGTTGGGATTTTGTGTTCGGCCTGGTATGATTCTCAATCAGAGGCAGCTGTCAATCGTTGTCCCTGATTGAGAATCATACTTAGGCAGCCTGGGTTTCACGTGTGTTTTGTGGGTGTTTGTGTTCCTTGTTAGTGTTTCGCCACACGGGACTGTAACGGTAGTTTCATTTTGTTATTTTGTATCGCATATTGTTTTCGTGTTATTAAATTACCATGGAAACTAACCACTCTGCATATTGGTCCGATCCTTCTCGCCTCTCCTCGTCCGATGAGGAGGACGACATAGACTATCGTTACAGGATATATTATATTACTGTTCCCCCAGGCTTCGAACGTTATAGTCCCAAAGAATGTCTGGAGGGCGGCCATGCAACCAGGCCAACAGTTCCACTGCAATGGCAAGAGCGCTTTTGTGTGCTTTAGATCAGGGTTTTCCAAACCTGGTCCTGGGGCACCCCACGGGTGCACGTTTTGGTTTTTGCCCTAGCACTACACACCTGATTAAAATAATCAAAGCTTGGTTATTTGATGTTAACATTTTGCTAAAAGGCAACCCGAGAGGTATGTACAGAGATTTGTATAGACCTTAGAATTACTAGAAGGGGCATAGGCCCATAGATCATGGCTAGGAGGGGCTCTGCCTTGGGGGTGAGGGAGGAGCTTTCTCAGGCTCAATAGTTTGAAGAAGATCCAATCACATCGGATAATTTTTGGGGGGGGTCTCCATCTCAGAATGCACATATAAAGATCGTCCGTGAAAAAAGGCTACTGGTGTGTCGGAGATACATCACCTGTGATAAAAGGCTACTGGTGTGTCGGAGATACATCACCTGTGAAAAAAGGCTACTGGTGTGTCGGAGATACATCACCTGTGAAAAAAGGCTACTGGTGTGTCGGAGATACATCACCTGTGATAAAAGGCTACTGGCGTGTCGGAGATACATCACCTGTGATAAAAGGCTACTGGCGTGTCGGAGATACATCACCTGTGATAAAAGGCTACTGGCGTGTCGGAGATACATCACCTGTGATAAAAGGCTACTGGCGTGTCGGAGATACATCACCTGTGATAAAAGGCTACTGGCGTGTCGGAGATACATCACCTGTGATAAAAGGCTACTGGTGTGTCAGAGATACATCACCTGTGATAAAAGGCTACTGGTGTGTCGGAGATACATCACCTGTGAAAAAAGGCTACTGGCGTGTCGGCTACTTGCTGTTCACCCAAACCAACACTGTTTCGGGTGGGAATGTTCGTTCTACTCATTTTAATTCTATCCAACAATGGCTGTGGTACAGTATGTATTATCCGTAGCGTTGTAAGGATAAGCCAGAGGCATTATCTTAAGACCTAACTCACATTTGAATATGGCTGTGTCATTATGTGTCATTGTGACTTTGGAGAATTATTTATGACACTACAGACCCGGGTTCGATCCCGGGTTGTATCACAACCGGCCGTGATTGGCGCTCAATTGGCCCAGCGTTGTCCGGGTTAGCGGAGGGTTTGTCTGGGGTAGGCCATCATTGTAAATAAGAATTTGTTCTTAACTGACTTGCCTAGTTAAATAAATAAATAAATTTAAGTGGAGAAGATGGAGGGGGAAAAAGACGGATTGGATCCTGAAAAAGTGGCCGCAATAACTGGTGAGTAGGTTTATGTTAATCGATTGCAAATGAGCCTTTGACAGTGTGCTGGTATTATCATGATATTTAAAAAGTAATACAGTATCTATAAACATCAAATACACCAGGGGTTCTCATAGTGGGGTCCGAGGTACTGCAGGGGGTCCGCAGCAAGATCTCAAAATATATATATATATAAAATAAACACATTTTGGCTAAGGGATCTGTGGAATACGCTTCGAGTGTGTTATACAATACAATGTAATATTATTCATCTACAATTGATGTTCTTAACTCTGGGCAACATGGGCCTGGGAGGCTCACAGGGATATTGGTATCCACAGTACTCCACCAATTATACATTTTTCGACTTCTTGTAATTTAAGCTTTAAAAACTGGAAAGTGTTCTCTCCGCTTCATGGAAAAATGTGAAGAATTGTAGGATATTATCTTTAAAGCTGCAACAACAAAGACATCTCTTCCCCATGACAAAAGGTGTACAATTGCAGGAAATTTGCTAGAAAACTGCTACATTTTCTCTCCGATGTGAAGAGATAAGCCTTTAAAACGTTCCTTCCCAGGAACCGAGACTTGGTTCGTCCGGCCATGTGCTGGCAAAGTCATAGTACAACTCCTGGTGCTATTATGAGGGGGTCCCGCGAACCCTGATGAATTTGCTATCAGAAAAAGGGACCTGGCCCGAAAAAGTTTGAAAACTCCTGAATTACACAATACATGAAAAGCTAAGCACGATCATATGAAACAGACAGTTAACAGGGCCAGGGTAGAGTATGTATGCCTTGGTACAAATGACAAGGTATATTGCTGACTGCCCCAGTATCTGTGTGTTAGCGATGTCGACGAGTATGACATGTCTTTTCTTTAATGCCCAGGAAGTTCCGATTCAAACTCCCATTAGACAGCTCTGCAAGTGTTATAATGTCAAGGTAAGTTTGTTAATCACTGAATATGTAGTTTCGCTACGCAACTATCTTCACATACTCCCGTTACCGCCTGGATGTACTTCCCACAAAAAAGTCTAAATAAAAAGGTATTAAGCAACCGGAAAAAAACTCCAATCACTCATTACTGCCACCCACAGGTCGGAAGTCTACAACAGATCAATACATTGGAGGTGCCAAAGATACATTTTTATCTGAATAAAGATGTGGGTTTTTCTAAACAACGAATCTAGTTGTTTGTGTCGTCCCTTTTCGGGAAAGTACCTGCGTAATTGCGCACTCAACTCACTCAGGTGCTTCGCTATATCACATTTGACATTGTCCGTAAGCTTGAGTTCATTTGCACACCAAAAATCATACAATGATGGAAAGACCTGAGCTCCAACTTCTTAAATCATAGCCTCAATTCTGTCCCGCACATTGAATATAGTTGCGGAGAGTCCCTGTAATCATAGATTCAGATCATTCAGGCGAGAAAAAACATCACCCAGATAGGCCAGTCGTGTGAGAAACTCGTCATCATGCAAACGGTCAAACAATTATGGTCTGTAAAGAAAACTTTAAGCTCGACTCTCAATTTAAAAAAAAAACTTTTCAATACTTTGCCCCTTCATAACCAGCGTTACATGGTTGTTGCTAATATCATTGCATAGTGCAGAAAATACACGAGAGTTCAGGGGCCTTGCTTTAACAATTTTCACTGTAGTGTCCAAAACGTCTTTCAAGCTGTCAGGCATTCCTTTGGCAGCAAGAGCCTCTCGGTGGATGCAGCAGTGTACCAAAGTGGCGTCGAGAGCAACTGCTTGCACGTGTGTTACCACTCCACTATATCGCACTGTCTTGGCTTTTGGGCCATCAGTACAGATACCAACACATCTTGACCACCAAAGTCCATTTGATGTCACACAGCTGTCCTCTCATGTTGTCCTGGTATCCAGTGGTTTGCAGAAGAGGATGTCTTCATAATTGACCCCACATAAACGTAACATTTGCATTGTCCCAGCCATAACCGTGGGAGCTGGAAGAATTAAGTTCTCCATAATAGTATGGGGCTTGCCTGTCCCAGCCACTCGGTAGCTTACCATATAAGACGTTTCTAGCGCCTTCTTATTAATGGTATGTGTTGCTTTTATTCATTTTCTTACTACTCAAAAGTCGTCTTAATTCTTGCTCAAAAAACTCCTGTGGCTTTTTTTCCCAATTTGTCATGTTTCGTTTCTAAATGTCTGCGCAAGAGTGAAGGTTTCCCGCGAGAGAAAAATGGTTAATGTGATTGGATGTTAATTATTTGACTAGGCTACCTGTATTTGACATTGTGTTGTTATTTCGCTGAACACAAGATGGTTTCATTTTATTTTTGGCAGTGGAACGAGGCTTCTCAGTCCGGAAAAACAACTCACCCAAATGTATAGCATTTAAAAAAAAAAATGTGAATCACATTTTTATTTGGCGTACACCAGTTTGGGAATAGGGAAATGGTATTTAGATGGAATTTGTATTTGTGTTCCTGGAAACTGGACCTTTTTTGGAAAACCATTATTTTGTTTTACTGAGATTTACTGTCAGGGCCCAGGTCTGACAGAATCTGTGTAGCAGATCTAGGTGCTGCTGTAGGCCCTCCTTGGTTGGGGACAGAAGCACCAGATCATCAGCAAACAATAGACATTTGACTTCAGATTCTAGTAGGGTGAGGCAGGGTGCTGCAGACTGTTCTAGTGCCCTTGGCAATTCGTTGATATATATGTTGAAGACGGTGGAGCTTAAGCTGCATCCCTGTCTCACCCCCCGGCACTGTGGAAAGAAATGTGTGTTTTTTTGCCAATTTTAACCACACACTTGTTTGTGTACATGAATGTTATAATGGTGTATGTTTTTCCCTCAACACCACTTTCCATCAATTTGTATAGCAGACCCTCATGCCAAATTGAGTCAAAAGCTTTTTTAAAGTTTTGGTTTGTTTGTTTGTCAATAAGGCTGTGCAGGGTGAATACGTGGTCTGTCGTACGGTAATTTGGTATAAAGCCAATTTGACATTTGCTCAGTACATTGTTTTCACTGAGGAAAAGTACAAGTCTGCTGTTAATGATAATGCAGAGTATTTTCCCAAGGTTGCTGTTGATGCATATCCCACGGTAGTTATTGGGGTCAAATTTGTCTCTACTTTTGTGGATTGGGGTTATCAGTCCTTGGTTCCAAATATTGGGGAAGATGCCAAAGCTGAGGATGATGTTAAAGATTTTAAGTATAGCCAATTGGAATTTGTGGTCTGTATATTGTATCATTTCATGTAGGAAGCCATTAATACCACATGCCTTTTTTGGGTTGGAGGGTGTGTATTTTGTCCTGTAGTTAATTCAATGTAATTGGAGAATCCAGTGGGTTCTGGTAGTCTAGCTGATTCTATGTTTTGTATTTGATCATGTATATGTTTTTGCTGATTGTTCATTGTTATAGAGCCAAAAAGTTTGGAGAAGTGGTTTATCCACATATGTCAATTTTTGATAGATAACTCATCGTGTTGTTTGTTTAGCATGTTCCAATTTTCCCAGAAGTGGTTAGACTCTATGAATTCTTCAATTACATTGAGTTGATTTCTGACGTGCTGTTCCATCTTCTTCCATAGTGTATTTCTGTATTGTTTTAGTGATTCACTCTAGTGAAGGCGTAGACTCTATGTTTTTGGTTGGACAGGTTTCTCAATTTCTTTCTTAGGTTTTTGCATTCTTCATCAAACCATTTTTCATTGTTGTTAATTTTCTTAAGTTGTCTGCATGAAATGTTTAGATTTGATAGGGAAGTTGAAAGGTCAAATATACTGTTTAGGTTTTCTACTAAAAGTGAAGTTTACACCTTCACTTTTACAGTGAAATGTTTTGTCCAGGACTTTGTCTGAAAGGGATTGAATTTGTTGTTGCCTAACTGTTTTTTGGTAGGTTTTCTACACTACTTTCCTTCCATCTATAGCATTTCTTAACATTGTGCAGTTTGATGCCTCATGACTGAGTATTGCTCTGTTCAAGTAGACTGTGATTTTTCTGTGGTCTGATAGGGGTGTCAGTAGGCTGACTGTGAACGCTCTGAGAGACTGAGGTCAGTGATAAAGTAGTCTACAGTACTCCTGCCAAGAGATGAGTTATATGTGTATCTACCATAGGAGTCCCCTCGAAGCCTACCATTGACTATGTACAGACCCACCGTGCGACAAAGCTGCAGGAGTTGTGACCCGTTGTTGTTGGTTATGTTGTCATAGTTGTGTCTAGGGGGGCATGTGGGGGAGGGAATACTGTCACCTCCAGGTAGGTGTTTGTCCCCCTGTGTGCTGAGGGTGTCAGGTTTTTGTCCAGTTCTGGTATTTAGGTCTCCACAGACTAGTACATGTCTCTGGGCCTGGAAATGATTGATATTGTTTTATTTTTTTTATTTCACTTTTATTTAACCAGGTAGGCTCGTTGAGAACAAGTTCTCATTTGCAACTGCGACCTGGCCAAGATAAAGCATAGCAATTCGACACATACAACAACACAGAGTTACACATGGAATAAACAAAACATACAGTCAATAATACAGTAGAAAAATCTATATACAGCATGTGCAAAGGAGGTAGGATAAGAGAGGTAAAGGCAATACCTACAATAATGATCTCCCCTCTAGGATGGAGAAGCTGTTATCGTTAAAGTATGGGGATTCTACTGGGGGGATGTAGGTAGCACACATGAGGACATTTTTCTCTGTTGAGATCATTTCTTTAGTAATTTCTAGCCAGATGTAAAATGTTCCTGTTTTGACTAATTTAATAGAGTGGGTTAGGTCTGCTCTATACCAAATTAGCATACCCCCTGAGTCTCTTCCCTGTTTCACACCTGGTAGTTTGGTGGATGGGACTACCAGCTCTCTGTAACCTAGAACCAGTTGGTCCATGTCCTCTATACCATGTTTCTTGTAGGATGACAATGTCTGTATTTCCAATTTCTTTGATTAAGTCTGGGTTCCTGCTCTTTAGACCAAAGGCAGATGACCTCAGACCTTGTATATTCCAGGATGAGATAGTAAAAGCTTTGTGTTCCATAGTGTCTAGTGTTGTTTTTGTGTGGTTTAGTCCCGGACCATCACAGTAGTTGTGAGCAGAGCATGTTGAGCATCTGATACATACCTCTTAGGTCGCAGGATGGGGCTTGGGGGAGTGCATTATTGGGGGTTGGGCCTGTTGCTCTGCTCACGTTCTGGGCATACAGTATGTGCGGCTGTCATGTTGAGGTCCTTTCTGCAGGGGCGGGTGGCATGGGGGGGGGGGGGGTCAGAAGGAGTATAGGTTTTATCTGGGGGGCTCTATAAAGGGTGTGGCCAGGTCGTAAAGGTTGTTGAAGTCCAAGGTGAAGTAGTGGCCCAGGTAGACATTAGGTTTTGAGTCACAGTCCCAGGAAATGCACAGTCCCGGGACATGTTTGTTTGGGGTGTTCTCAGCTGGTTGGGGTGTGGCTGGTGATGCTGTGGTCTGGGTGTAGGTCCTCTTGGCGTTGGTTCTCTCAGTGCAGGTCCTTCAGGAGGGGTCTTGCTGGTCTGGGCGGGGCATCTGTTGCTCTGTTGCTCCTGTGTGAGGTGCTGAGGCTGCGGTTGAGGGTGACGTCCTTCAGGGTCCTGAAAAATGTTGGGATTGCTGCTTTATAGAGGTGGACCTGGTCGTAAAAGCTGTTCAAGTCCAGGGTGGAGTGGTGGGCCAGGTTAGGTTTTGAGGCACAGTCATGTGAAATGCTTGCATTCACCCACTGTATGGTAGCAGGGTGAATATCTTCTCTGGTAGCAGGGTGGAGATAACCTCTTGTGCTTTGGGGAAAGTGGAAGAAGCTTTTTCAATCACTCCCTTTGCCACCCTTTCCTGCTGGGCCCTCAGGTCATTTGTGCCCGTGTAAATTATGATGTTTTCATGCAATCAACTGGGACCCTAGTCTGTCCTCTGACAACAGCTCCAGGACATGCCTAGTGTTTGGGCACTTTGTGTTTGGGAAAAATGTTATTCTCTTGAATGTATTTGTCAATGAGGAGCACAATTTCTGGCTTTTGTGTGGAAAATTAAGTTACTTATGTTCCCTTCTTTGTAGCAGTCAGCAAATAGTGTCTCTGGATTGTCCTTGAGGAGCTTTTTTGTACTTGTTCCTTGCAGTGTTATTTTGAATATCCATGGGGTCCTGTATTCTAATGACCTCTGGACAGGGATACGCTATTGGGGCTTCAAAGGCCTCTGCATTTGGGGGGGGGGGGGTTTGAAACTCTCCTGCCATTGTTGGGCTCAAGAGTGTGTTTGATTGTGTTATGTATGCTGGTGTGTTAGTTGGTGTGTTAGTGTGTGTGTGTGTTGGTGTGTTAATGTGTATCTGTGTGTGTGTTAGTGTGTGTGTGTGTGTGTGTGTGTGTGTGTGTGTGTGTGTGTGTGTGTGTGTGTGTGTTGGGAAGGGAAAGGGAGATACCTAGTCAGTTGTACAACTGAATGTATTCAACTGAAATGTGTCTTCCACATTTAACCCACCCCCTCTGAATCAGAGAGGTGCAGGGGGGGGCTGCCTTAATCAACATCCACGTCTTCTGCGCCCAGGGAACAGTGGGTTAACTGCCTTGCTCAGGGGCAGAACAACATACAGTATGTTTTACCTTGCCAGCTCATGGATTCATTGGTGTGCTAGTGTAAGTGTGTGTGTGTGTGTTGGTGTGTGTGTTGGTGTGTAAGTGTGTGTGTTGGTGTGTTAGTGTGTGTGTTGGTGTGTAGTCAATACTGTATGATGGTGTGGAACATGAAATTGAGCAGGCAACAGCTCTCCTTTACCCAAATTTATTCCAAGAAATAGTGATCTTTGTGTTCTCTTTCCAGAAGGGTCTACCTGCCCTCTATCTATATAGCATTTAGAGACACACAGACCAACACTGGTCTACACATTCTACAGTAAAAACAAAAGACTTCCTCAACTTCAGTCTTGCTTCAGTTGTCAGAATTAGAATCCACTTTAATGTTGACGTATCATTTTGGTTTTCTCCCCCTCTGTTTGAGCTGTAGCCCTACAACTTATGGGTCCTTCAATAACACAATGAAAATGAGAGAACAAGATGATTAAACTACAACCACAGCAAATAACATGGAATTATTAAAATAGTCCTCATCGTAATAATTACATAGAATCAAGTAATACTTCTTCATAAACTGTTATTTACAGCATTTATATATAGCCTATGCCATTACATCACAGGTAAGAATCCTGCTCTTCCGTGAAGACGAGGATTGGCACATGATGGAGCTCTGACTCGCTGACACGAACACGCTAACGTATAAAACAAAGTTATGAGAGACAACTGTCAAAAGTAATAATTTAAGATCAGACTGTATTTACATCAGAGTTTCTGCATCATCATCATCAACACACATATGAAGAAGGCAGATCTGGAATGGGAGGGAGGAAAACAACAACAGCAGGGGAAAAGAGGAAGTTCATCCGTGTTCACCAGGGGTCAGAGGTCACAGACATACAGCACTAGAGCGAGGCTTCAGATCGCCAGCCTACCTGAATGTTAGAGAGTTAAAATCTGTACAACAACGTGATGTCAGACAAACAGACATCCTGAGGGCAAATCATCTACCAAATATATTCACCTATATGTCCACTCATACCCCGCTCACCTAACACATATATTCACCTATATGTCCACTCATACCCCGCTCACCTAACACATATATTCACCTATATGTCCACTCATACCCCGCTCACCTAACACATATATTCACCTATATGTCCACTCATACCCCGCTCACCTAACACATATATTCACCTATATGTCCACTCATACCCCGCTCACCTAACACATATATTCACCTATATGCAGTCCACTCATACCCCGCTCACCTAACACATATATTCACCTATATGCAGTCCAGTCATACCCCGCTCACCTAACACATATATTCACCTATATGCAGTCCAGTCATACCCCGCTCACCTAACACATACAGTGGGGAGAACAAGTATTTGATACACTGCCGATTTTGCAGGTTTTCCTACTTACAAAGCATGTAGAGGTCTGTAATTTTTATCATAGGTACACTTCAACTATGAGAGACGGAATCTAAAACAAAAATCCAGAAAATCACATTGTATGATTTTTAAGTAATTAATTTGCATTTTATTGCATGACATAAGTATTTGATACATCAGAAAAGCAGAACTTAATATTTGGTACAGAAACCTTTGTTTGCAATTACAGAGATCATACGTTTCCTGTAGTTCTTGACTAGGTTTGCACACACTGCAGCAGGGATTTTGGCCCACTCCTCCCTACAGATCTTCTCCAGATCCTTCAGGTTTCGGGGCTGTCGCTGGGCAATACGGAGTTTCAGCTCCCTCCAAAGATTTCCTATTGGGTTCAGGTCTGGAGACTGGCTAGGCCACTCCAGGACCTTGAGATGCTTCTTACGGAGCCACTCCTTAGTTGCCATGGCTGTGTGCTTCGTGTCGTTGTCATGCTGGAAGACCCAGCCACGACCCATCTTCAATGCTCTTACTGAGGGAAGGAGGTTGTTGGCCAAGATCTCGCGATACATGGCCCCATCCATCCTCCCCTCAATACGGTGCAGTCGTCCTGTCCCCTTTGCAGAAAAGCATCCCCAAAGAATGATGTTTCCACCTCCATGCTTCA
Organism: Salvelinus alpinus; assembly: GCF_045679555.1. NCBI lineage: Eukaryota > Metazoa > Chordata > Actinopteri > Salmoniformes > Salmonidae > Salvelinus > Salvelinus alpinus. The sequence goes on from NC_092107.1 coordinate 39,536,033, forward strand.
CGGTTGGGATGGTGTTCTTGGGGTTGTACTCATACTTCTTCTTCCTCCAAACACGGCGAGTGGAGTTAGACCAAAAAGCTCTATTTTTGTCTCATCAGACCACATGACCTTCTCCCATTCCTCCTCTGGATCATCCAGATGGTCATTGGCAAACTTCAGACAGGCCTGGACATGCACTGGCTTAAGCAGGGGGACCTTGCGTGCGCTGCAGGATTTTAATCCATGACGGCGTAGTGTGTTACTAATGGTTTTCTTTGAGACTGTGGTCCCAGCTCTCTTCAGGTCATTGACCAGGTCCTACCGTGTAGTTCTGGGCTGATCCCTCACCTTCCTCATGATCATTGATGCCCCACGAGGTGAAATCTTGCATGGAGCCCCAGACCGAGGGTGATTGACCGTCATCTTGAACTTCTTCCATTTTCTAATAATTGCGCCAACAGTTGTTTCCTTCTCACCAAGCTGCTTGCCTATTGTCCTGTAGCCCATCCCAGCCTTGTGCAGGTCTACAATTTTATCCCTGATGTCCTTACACAGCTCTCTGGTCTTGGCCATTGTGGAGAGGTTGGAATCTGTTTGATTGAGTGTGTGGACAGGTGTCTTTTATACAGGTAACGAGTTCAAACAGGTGCAGTTAATACAGGTAATGAGTGGAGAACAGGAGGGCTTCTTAAAGAAAAACTAACAGGTCTGTGAGAGCCGGAATTCTTACTGGTTGGTAGGTGATCAAATACTTATGTCATGCAATAAAATGCAAATTAATTATTTAAAAATCATACAATGTGATTTTCTGGATTTTTGTTTTAGATTCCGTCTCTCACAGTTGAAGTGTACCTATGATAAAAATTACAGACCTCTACATGCTTTGTAAGTAGGAAAACCTGCAAAATCGGCAGTGTATCAAATACTTGTTCTCCCCACTGTATATTCACCTATATGCAGTCCAGTCATACCCCGCTCACCTAACACATATATTCACCTATATGCAGTCCACTCATACCCCGCTCACCTAACATATATATTCACCTGTATGCAGTCCACTCATACCCCGCTCACCTAACACATATATTCACCTATATGCAGTCCACTCATACCCCGCTCACCTAACACATATATTCACCTGTACGCCCCAGGCGCCAAACCAATGTCCCCAGTTCATTCATCTAACAAATATATTAATATGCATGCCCTCTTAAGAAATATATTCACATGTATGGCCTTAATTCTTCCACATATACAGTATGTAAGCCCTGACAAACACAAATGACGTGCTGAGGGTGAGTTGCCGCTCTGGCTTCACTGAGCAGTAGTTACACACATTCGTTTAAATGACTTAAATGTTTAACATTTAGGTGACTGATTGATTGGAGTTGTGTGTTAAACTTCTGAGACAGTGAACTCTCTCTCTCACACCCACAAAAACTGTCCAGCTATAAGTCTGTTCATCAACACACTGGAGATACTGTATGGTCTGTGTCTGTGTGTATCTATGGTCCAACATTAGAAGCTCTGAGAAAGGCAGCATAGATGCACGATAAGGCAGATCCGTACCACACACACTCACAATACACGCACACGCACACACACACATACACACACACACGCAATGACACTGGATCATTTAAAGGGCTTCACTTGCACTCTATAACATGTGTTTCATTGGGATTTTATAGTAAAGAGAGAGAGAGAGAGAAACAAAAAATAGGAATCTAGAGAATCTACTCTGTTAGTGGCTCTTGTTGTGAAAGTTTTATTGGTGGTGGTAGTTGGTGGTGGTGGGTGGTAGTTGGTGGTGGTGGTGGGTGGTGATTGGTGGTGGTGGCTGGTGAGTGGTGATTGGTGGTGGCTGGTGAGTGGTGATTGGTGGTGGGTGGTGGTGGTGGCTGGTGGTGGTGGTGGTGGTTGTTGGTGGGTGGTGGCTGGCTGTTGGTGGAGGGTGGTGGTGGTGGGTGGTGGCTGTTGGTGGGGGGTGGTGGTGGTGGTTGTTGGTTGGTGGTGGTTGTTGGTGGGTGGTTGGTGGTGGTGGGTGGTGGTTGGTTGTTGGTGGTGATTGGTGGTTGGTTTGTTGTGGTGGTGGGTGGTGGTGGGTGGTGGTTGGTTGTTGGTGGTGGTTGTTGGTGGTGGTGGTGGTTGGTGGTGGTGGTGGTTGGTGGTTGGTTTGTTGTGGTTGATGGTTGGTGGTGGTGGTTGGTTGTTGGTGGTGGAGGTGGTTGGTTGTTGTTGGCTGGTGGTGGTGGTTGGTGGTGGTTGTTGGTGGTGGTTGGTTGTTGTTGATGGCTGGTTGGTGGTGAGGGGGTTGATGGCTGGTTGGTGGTGAGGGGGTTGGTTGGTTGTTGGTGGTGATTGGTGGTTGGTTGTTGTTGATGGCTGGTTGGTGGTGAGGGGGTTGGTTGGTTGTTGGTGGTGATTGGTGGTTGGTTGGTTGTTGGTGGTGATTGGTGGTTGGTTGGTTGTTGTTGATGGCTGGTTGGTGGTGGTGGTGGTGGTTGGTTGGTTGGTTGGTTGGTTGGTTGGTTGTTGGTGGTGGTTGGTTGTTGTTGATGGCTGGTTGGTGGTGAGGGGGTTGATGGCTGGTTGGTGGTGAGGGGGTTGATGGCTGGTTGGTGGTGAGGGGGTTGGTTGGTTGTTGGTGGTGATTGGTGGTTGGTTGGTTGTTGTTGATGGCTGGTTGTTGGTGGTGGTGGTTGTTGGGTGGTTGGTGGTGGTGGTTGTTGGTGGTGGTTGTTGGTGTTGGGTGGTTGGTGGTGGTTGTTGGTGGTGGTGGTTGTTGGTGTTGGTGTTGGTGTTGGGTGGTTGGTGGTGGTGGTGATTGGTGGTTGGTTGTTGGTGGTGGTTGGTTGTTGTTGATGGCTGGTTGGTGGTGAGGGGGTTGATGGCTGGTTGGTGGTGAGGGGGTTGGTTGGTTGGTTGTTGGTGGTGATTGGTGGTTGGTTGTTGTTGGTTGGTGGTTGGTTGTTGTTGATGGCTGGTTGGTGGTGAGGGGGTTGGTTGGTTGTTGGTGGTGATTGGTGGTTGGTTGTTGGTGGTGGTTGGTTGTTGTTGATGGCTGGTTGGTGGTGAGGGGGTTGGTTGGTTGTTGGTGGTGATTGGTGGTTGGTTGGTTGTTGTTGATGGCTGGTTGGTGGTGGTGGTGGTTGTTGGTGTTGGGTGGTTGGTGGTGGTTGGTGGTGGTGGTGGTGGTGGTGTTGGTGGTGGTTGTTGGTGTTGGTGTTGGGTGGTTGTTGGTGTTGGGTGGTGGTTGGTGGTGGTTGTTGGTGTTGGGTGGTGGTTGGTGGTGGTGGTTGTTGGTGTTGGGTGGTGGTTGGTTGGTTGTTGTTGATGGCTGGTTGGTGGTGTTGGTGTTGGGTGGTTGGTGGTGGTTGTTGGTGTTGGGTGGTTGGTGGTGGTGGTGGTGTTGGTTGGTGGTGGTTGTTGGTGTTGGGTTGTGGTTGGTGGTGGTGGTTGTTGGTGTTGGGTGGTTGGTGGTGGTTGTTGGTGTTGGGTGGTTGGTGGTGGTGGTGGTGTTGGTTGGTGGTGGTTGTTGGTGTTGGGTTGTGGTTGGTGGTGGTGGTTGTTGGTGTTGGGTGGTGGTTGGTTGGTTGTTGTTGATTGCTGGTTGGTGGTGTTGGGTGGTTGGTGGTGGTTGTTGGTGTTGGGTGGTTGGTGGTGGTGGTGGTGGTGGTTGGTGGTGTTGGTGTTGGGTGGTGGTGGTTGTTGGTGTTGGGTGGTTGGTGGTGGTGGTGGTGTTGGGTGGTGGTGGTTGGTGGAGCTAATGAGCTAATGAGGATGGCACTGACCAGTGATCATTGACTGTCAAACTGTCCCCATCTTACACTCTCATTACCTGACACACTGCAGATACAGTTTCCCTCAATGACCACTAGGCATCGTATGGCCATGAATGAGCTCCATATATACTAACAAATATACTAACAAATATACTAACAAATATACTAACAAATACAATATTTGGCAAACTAGAGACTTACATGATGCCTATATAATGAAAAATAAATTCAATACTGGCTGAGATAAAGGGAGAAACACACGTTGTGGTGGCTACATACAGCATACATAAGCCGTCGTATGAGTGACATAGCAGCTGATCAGGGTGTGTGTGGGCTGGTGGGAAGGATTCTGATGATCTTAAAACAACATAAACCAACAGATTCCTTAACTGTCCTTCGTACTACACAGCTTTCTGTTAACTAAGAAAGGTACGTGTTATTACATGGGTATTGACCTGTTAGGTGTCTGGGAGCCTGTGTGTAAAACAGAAACTCAGAACAATATGAACGGAGACCTTCGCTATGAAAATGATCATTTCCAGAGTCAACACGACTTTCTGCTTTCCTCACAGGAGTTCAGTCACATTTAGCATCTACAGGAATCGTCTGAATTGACTAGTCAGAATCAACTCCGGTCAAATGATTCATCTGAATTGTCCCACCTGAGTTCACGCCGTCTTGCTCAGCCTCAGAGATTGACAGCTGTCAATCAAATGTCAAACTGTCTCAGAGTCTCGCCCTCTCCGCCTGAGGACATAAAAAGGGAATTGTTTCCTTATGTTTCTATTGGCCTAGAGATACCACTGCCTACCCTCCCATTGGTTGGTGTGTTCACTGGCCCCTCCCCCCAACCACATCATCCAGGCAACCGTTGAGGCAGTGGGTGTCATCGCAGTGGCTGTCATCCCCCAGCGCACCCTGGGATTGCAGCAGTTCATACTCTTCATCCAGGAAGTCGAGGCTATTGTTGCTAGGCAACCCACGGACGGTGAACTTGTGGGAGACTTTTGTCCACTGCACTCGATTGGTCGCTACACGATCATACAGCTCCGTTGCCCCTGGTAACAGCTCTGACAGCAGCCTATCAGGGGACAGGGGTGGGGGACACAACATTAGGTGGTGCAGGTGCTGGGGGTCAGTAGTGATAAACGCTGTGTTGTGATTGGGTCAGTAGTGATAAACGCTGTGTTGTGATTGGGTCAGTAGTGATAAACGCTGTGTTGTGATTGGGTCAGTAGTGATAAACGCTCTGTTGTGATTGGGTCAGTAGTGATAAACGCCGTGTTGTGATTGGGTCAGTAGTGATAAACGCCGTGTTGTGATTGGGTCAGTAGTGATAAACGCTGTGTTGTGATTGGGTCAGTAGTGATAAACGCTGTGTTGTGATTGGGTCAGTAGTGATAAACGCTGTGTTGTGATTGGGTCAGTAGTGATAAACGCTGTGTTGTGATTGGGTCAGTAGTGATAAACGCTGTGTTGTGATTGGTTCTTACTTGTAGATGGGCATGGCGATGTGTTCCATGAAGCTAATCTGCAGCTCTGGGATGTAGGCCTTCTCTCTGTCCATCATCTCACTGGGACGATTCCCCATCGCCTTCTCCTGCACACACAAGTAAGTTACACAGATCAGATACACCCACCTCCCAACACACATACACACACACACATACAGTACAGGAATAAAGTGCAGCACACATACCAGATCCCCCTGGGAGAAGAACTCTTTATAGATCAGCTCCTGAATACACAGAGGAGAGAAATAGGTTTAGGGTCAAAGGTTAACTAGGGTCTGAGGTTAGAGTTGAGGTTAGGGTTGAACTGGGATGTGGACATGAAGCTAGGGTTAGGGTTGTGGTTGAGCCTAGAGTTATGGTTAGCATTAGCTTTAGGGTTGAGTCTAGGGTTAGCATTAGCTTTAAGGTTGAGGGTTAGCATTAACTTTAGAGTTGAGGTATGGGGTTAGCATTAACTTTAGGTTTGAGGCTAAGTTTAGCATTAGCTTTAGCATTGAGGCTACAGTTAGCATTTGCTTTAGGATGGAGGCAAGGGTTAGCATTAGCTTTAGTGTTGAGGCTAGGGTTAACATTAGCTTTAGGGTTGAGGGTTAGCATTAGCTTTAAGATTGACGTTAGGGTTAGCATTAGCTTTAGGGTTGAGGCTAGGGTTAGTAGACTTTAGGGTTCCTCACAGCGATCTTGCGGGTGGTCTTCCAGCCCTTGGTCTGGTCCGACAGGTCGCATGAGGTCATCAGCAGACACAGCAGCAGAGAACGGTGGGTCTGATTCCTGGGGTTGTAGCCAGCTAGCACAGACGCACACACACACACACACACACACACACACACACATATACATACACACATACAAACAGAAAGGGAGAGAGAATAAAATACTATTATCCTCATGTAACGGATGTGAAATGGCTAGCTAGTTAGCGGTGGTGCGCGCTAGCAGCCTTTCAGTCGGCGACGTCACTTGCTCTGAAACCTTGAAGTAGTGGTTCCCCTTGCTCAGCAAGGGCCGCGGCTTTTGTGGAGCGATGGGTAACGATGCTTCGTTGGTGACTGTTGTTGATGTGTGCAGTGGGTCCCTGGTTCGCGCCCGGGTCGGGGCGAGGGGACGGACTAAAGTTAAACTGTTACACACACAAATACACACACACACACACACACACTGCCTTACCGTCAGCCATCCTTTGCAGGTCGGGGAAGATGCGGAGGTGGTGAGCCAGGTCAGTGGCCAGGATAATATCCCTCATCAGGTCCAACATCCTCTGGTAGTCCTGACAACCACACACACACACACAAACTATAACAATCCTGGGTGTCCTGTTAACACACAACATACAAGCGATAACAGTCCTGGGGGTACTCACTGTAAAGGGGTTACGGTGAATGTGACAGTATCTCACAGTGGAAAGTAAAATTCTATATTTCATATTACAGTACGCATACTGTAATATAAATACGGTATTAAAGCAAGTACTGTGTAATGAAGTAAATGCTGCCGGAATCAGAATGAATGAATGGACGAAATTCATTGTATTTCACAGTATTGTACTGTAATTACAAGGGAATGGTGCAAGCAGGTTGGCTGCTAGGTAAAGTGTTTACACATGACAGTATACTAATGAATAATTTGGTGTTTTATATCACTTGCACTTCGAAAGGCCTTAACAAAGGCTTCCAAACTGGCAGACCAAAAGGACATGGCAAAACACCCATTTAACATTCAAGACTTACTGCCACTACAATCTGTCCCCGATACAGTTTAAATTGATGGGGAACTCTTCAAAATACGTTAATAAGCCAGCAACAACAATACCATACGCCAACTAGTGGTCAAAATGTTTTTGGTGCTCCAAAGATTCGGTACGGTAGTGTATTCTGTAGGATAGAATTATAGTACCATTCGAAATACAGCAATTATTTCCCCGCCCACAACATTTTCCCACAGTGCAGCATAATTTACAGTATGCTGCAGTAAAATATTTCAGAGTATTTTACTGTTGATTATACCCAAAATAACCATATACATTTATTTTCCGTCACAGTGCTGTTAACACAACACACACACAACCCATGACAGTCCTGTGTGTCCTGTTAATACAACACACACACACACACACACACACACACACACACACACCCCCCCCCCCCCCCCCCCCCTATAAAAGTCCTGTGTGTCCTGGGTCAGGAGACAATCAGTGTGGGATCCCAGACTGGAGAGAAACTGACCTTTCTGGAGAACTTGTCGAAGATGTTGCAGCCGTGGGTGTTCAGAATGGCTATGGCTTGGGCAAAGTGGTGTCGCTGGGGAAACAAACACAGGTTATTATGGGATAGGAGGTTGAAGACTGGCCACTAGGTGTCACTGTAGTCCCAGAGATGTGCGTGTGTGTGTGTGTGTCTACTTACCTCCATCACAGAGCCCTCTGAGCTGTAGAGGGCAGCCAGGACAGATTGCTGGAGAGGAAGAAGACAGAACACGTTGTTACATAGATAGACGACCTCTCAGTCTGCTCTCTATGCCGCTGTATTAACTGAAGTGTACTACCCTTGTCTCACCACAGTGTTTCCCTGAGTTTTCCTACTGTGTGTTTGACCGGTGCTATACCTGTGTGTGTGTGTGTGTGTGTGTGTGTGTGTGTGTGTGTGTGTGTGTGTGTGTGTGTGTGTGTGTGTGTGTGTGTGTGTGTGTGTGTGTGTGTGTGTGTGTGTGTGTGTGTGTGTGTGTGTGTGTGTGTGTGTTTGAGGGGTCTTATCAAATCTGTGCCTTCATGTATGTGTGCATTTGAGAGTGTGTGTGTGTGTGTTGTGTGTGTGTGTGTGTGTGTGTGTTGTGTGTTGTGTTAGCAGTCTTACGGAGTCCACTTGAAAGGAGTTGTTAGTCCCACGGTGGTCCAGGTCATGACACATACAGGAGACAAAGAGAGCAAAGATCTCTATATTCCTACAGACAGGGATGGAGGGGTAGGAGGTTAGACTGTAGGGTGCAGGGATGTAAAGTGTATGGGTGTAGGGGTGTAAAGTGTAGGGGTGTATGGGTTTAGGGGTGTAGGGGTGTAAAGTGTATGGGTGTAGGGGTTTAAAGTGTATGGGTGTAGGGGTGTAGGGGTGTAAAGTGTATGGGTGTAGAGGTGTAAAGTGTAGGGGTGTAAGTGTAGGGGTGTAAAGTGTATGGGTGTAGGGGTGTAAAGTGTATGGGTGTAGAGGTGTAAAGTGTATGGGTGTACGGGTGTAAAGTGTAGTGAGTATGGTTATAGGGTGTATGTAGATTATAGGATAAAGGGTGCCAGGGTTTCTACTAGCTCAAGTTAGTCGGCCTTTCAGAGCAGGTAGGGTGTATTATATAGGGTTAGGGTATAGGGTAGATAGTGTAGTAGGTCTACTTACTCCAGGTAGTTGGCCAGGCCCAGGTTCTTGTAGAGGAGATAACAGAAGTGAGAGACCGAGAACGCGTGAGTCCAGTTGTGATAGGGAGGATCTCTGTAACCCTTCTTTACCATCAGACAAAACCTGCAACCATGACAACCACACAATCAATCACCACTTCATCAACATAGCAACATCGAGAGAGAGAGAGAGGGAGAGAGAGGGAGAGAGAGAGAGAGGTGGAGAGAGAGAGGTGGATAGAGAGAGAGAGGTGGATAGAGAGAGAGGTGGATAGAGAGAGAGGTGGAGAGAGAGAGAGGTGGATAGAGAGAGAGAGGTGGATAGAGAGAGAGGTGGATAGAGAGAGAGGTGGAGAGAGAGAGAGGTGGATAGAGAGAGGTGGAGAGAGAGAGAGGTGGATAGAGAGAGATAGGTGGATAGAGAGAGGTGGAGAGAGAGGTGGATAGAGAGAGATAGGTGGATAGAGAGAGGTGGAGAGAGAGAGAGGTGGATAGAGAGAGATATATACCTGGCCAGAGTGTGGAGAGAGAGAGAGGTGGAGAGAGAGAGAGAGGTGGAGAGAGAGAGAGGTGGATAGAGAGAGATATATACCTGGCCAGAGTGTGGAGAGAGAGAGAGGTGAAGAGAGAGAGGTGGAGAGAGAGAGAGAGAGGTGGAGAGAGAGAGGTGGATAGAGAGAGATATATACCTGGCCAGAGTGTGCAGGTCAATCTTATAGGTGTTGATAAAGCCCATGTCCTCAAACATACTCAGGATACCCTGGAGACACAGGAGTGATATATATTAGACGCAGGAGAGATAGATATTAGATGCAGGAGAGAGAGATAGTAGACGCAGGAGAGAGAGATAGTAGACGCAGGAGAGAGAGATAGTAGACACAGGAGAGATATATATTAGACACAGGAGAGATAGATATTAGACACAGGAGAGATAGATATTAGACGCAGGAGAGATAGATATTAGACGCAGGAGAGATAGATATTAGACACAGGAGAGATATATATTAGACGCAGGAGAGAGAGATATTAGACGCAGGAGAGATAGATATTAGACGCAGGAGAGAGAGATATTAGACGCAGGAGAGATAGATATTAGACGCAGGAGAGAGAGATATTAGACGCAGGAGAGATAGATATTAGACGCAGGAGAGAGAGATATTAGACGCAGGAGAGATAGATATTAGACGCAGGAGAGAGAGATAGTAGACGCAGGAGAGATATATATTAGACACAGGAGAGATAGATATTAGACACAGGAGAGAGATATATTAGACACAGGAGAGATAGATATTAGACACAGGAGAGATAGATATTAGACGCAGGAGAGATATATATTAGACACAGGAGAGATAGATATTAGACACAGGAGAGATATATATTAGACACAGGAGAGATAGATATTAGACGCAGGAGAGATATATATTAGACGCAGGAGAGATATATATTAGACACATGAGAGATAGATATTAGACACAGGAGAGATAGATATTAGACACAGTAGAGATAGATATTAGACGCAGGAGAGAGAGATAGTAGACGCAGGAGAGAGAGATAGTAGACGCAGGAGAGAGAGATAGTAGACGCAGGAGAGATAGATATTAGACACAGGAGAGATAGATATTAGACGCAGGAGAGATATATATTAGACACAGGAGAGAAAGATATTAGACACAGGAGAGATATATATTAGACACAGGAGAGATAGATATTAGACACAGGAGAGATATATATTAGACACAGGAGAGATAGATATTAGACACAGGAGAGATAGATATTAGACGCAGGAGAGATAGATATTAGACGCAGGAGAGATAGATATTAGACACAGGAGAGATAGATATTAGACACAGGAGAGATATATATTAGACGCAGGAGAGAGAGATATTAGACACAGGAGAGATATATATTAGACGCAGGAGAGAGAGATATTAGACGCAGGAGAGATAGATATTAGACGCAGGAGAGAGAGATATTAGACGCAGGAGAGATAGATATTAGACGCAGGAGAGAGAGATATTAGACGCAGGAGAGATAGATATTAGACGCAGGAGAGAGAGATAGTAGACGCAGGAGAGAGAGATAGTAGACGCAGGAGAGAGAGATAGTAGACGCAGGAGAGATAGATATTAGACGCAGGAGAGAGAGATAGTAGACGCAGCAGAGAGAGATAGTAGACGCAGGAGAGATAGATATTAGACGCAGGAGAGATAGATATTAGACGCAGGAGAGATATATATTAGACACAGGAGAGATATATATTAGACACAGGAGAGATAGATATTAGACACAGGAGAGATATATATTAGACACAGGAGAGATAGATATTAGACACATGAGAGATAGATATTAGACGCAGGAGAGATAGATATTAGACGCAGGAGAGATAGATATTAGACACAGGAGAGATAGATATTAGACACAGGAGAGATATATATTAGACGCAGGAGAGAGAGATATTAGACACAGGAGAGATATATATTAGACGCAGGAGAGAGAGATATTAGACGCAGGAGAGATAGATATTAGACGCAGGAGAGAGAGATATTAGACGCAGGAGAGATAGATATTAGACGCAGGAGAGAGAGATATTAGACGCAGGAGAGATAGATATTAGACGCAGGAGAGAGAGATAGTAGACGCAGGAGAGAGAGATAGTAGACGCAGGAGAGAGAGATAGTAGACGCAGGAGAGATAGATATTAGACGCAGGAGAGAGAGATAGTAGACGCAGGAGAGAGAGATAGTAGACGCAGGAGAGATAGATATTAGACACAGGAGAGATATATATTAGACACAGGAGAGATAGATATTAGACACAGGAGAGATAGATATTAGACGCAGGAGAGATAGATATTAGACGCAGGAGAGATAGATATTAGACACAGGAGAGATATATATTAGACGCAGGAGAGAGAGATATTAGACACAGGAGAGATAGATATTAGACACAGGAGAGATATATATTAGACACAGGAGAGATATATATTAGACACAGGAGAGATAGATATTAGACACAGGAGAGATAGATATTAGACGCAGGAGAGATAGATATTAGACGCAGGAGAGATAGATATTAGACACAGGAGAGATATATATTAGACGCAGGAGAGAGAGATATTAGACGCAGGAGAGATAGATATTAGACGCAGGAGAGAGAGATATTAGACGCAGGAGAGAGAGATATTAGACGCAGGAGAGATAGATATTAGACGCAGGAGAGAGAGATATTAGACGCAGGAGAGATAGATATTAGACGCAGGAGAGAGAGATAGTAGACGCAGGAGAGATATATATTAGACGCAGGAGAGATAGATATTAAACACAGGAGAGATATATATTAGACGCAGGAGAGAGAGATATTAGACACAGGAGAGATAGATATTAGACACAGGAGAGATATATATTAGACACAGGAGAGATAGATATTAGACACAGGAGAGATATATATTAGACACAGGAGAGATAGATATTAGACGCAGGAGAGATATATATTAGACACAGGAGAGTTAGATATTAGACGCAGGAGAGATATATATTAGACACAGGAGAGATAGATATTAGACACAGGAGAGATATATATTAGACACAGGAGAGATAGATATTAGACACAGGAGAGATATATATTAGACACAGGAGAGATAGATATTAGACACAGGAGAGATATATATTAGACACAGGAGAGATAGATATTAGACACAGGATAGATAGATATTAGACGCATGAGAGAGAGATAGTAGACGCAGGAGAGAGAGATAGTAGACGCAGGAGAGAGAGATAGTAGACGCAGGAGAGAGAGATAGTAGACGCAGGGGAGAGAGATAGTAGACGCAGGAGAGATAGATATTAGACACAGGAGAGATAGATATTAGACGCAGGAGAGATATATATTAGACGCAGGAGAGATAGATATTAGACACAGGAGAGATATATATTAGACACAGGAGAGATAGATATTAGACACAGGAGAGATATATATTAGACACAGGAGAGATAGATATTAGACACAGGAGAGATATATATTAGACACAGGAGAGATAGATATTAGACACAGGAGAGATAGATATTAGACGCAGGAGAGATAGATATTAGACGCAGGAGAGATAGATATTAGACACAGGAGAGATATATATTAGACGCAGGAGAGAGAGATATTAGACACAGGAGAAATAGATATTAGACGCAGGAGAGATAGATATTAGACACAGGAGAGATAGATATTAGACACAGGAGAGATATATATTAGACACAGGAGAGATAGATATTAGACACAGGATAGATAGATATTAGACGCATGAGAGAGAGATAGTAGACGCAGGAGAGAGAGATAGTAGACGCAGGAGAGAGAGATAGTAGACGCAGGAGAGAGAGATAGTAGACGCAGGGGAGAGAGATAGTAGACGCAGGAGAGATAGATATTAGACACAGGAGAGATAGATATTAGACGCAGGAGAGATATATATTAGACGCAGGAGAGATAGATATTAGACACAGGAGAGATATATATTAGACACAGGAGAGATAGATATTAGACACAGGAGAGATATATATTAGACACAGGAGAGATAGATATTAGACACAGGAGAGATATATATTAGACACAGGAGAGATAGATATTAGACACAGGAGAGATAGATATTAGACGCAGGAGAGATAGATATTAGACGCAGGAGAGATAGATATTAGACACAGGAGAGATAGATATTAGACACAGGAGAGATATATATTAGACGCAGGAGAGATAGATATTAGACGCAGGAGAGATAGATATTAGACGCAGGAGAGATAGATATTAGACACAGGAGAGATATATATTAGACGCAGGAGAGAGAGATATTAGACACAGGAGAGATAGATATTAGACACAGGAGAGATATATATTAGACACAGGAGAGATAGATATTAGACACAGGAGAGATAAATATTAGACGCAGGAGAGATAGATATTAGACGCAGGAGAGATATATATTAGACGCAGGAGAGATAGATATTAGACGCAGGAGAGATAGATATTAGACACAGGAGAGAGAGATATTAGACGCAGGAGAGATAGATATTAGACGCAGGAGAGAGAGATATTAGACGCAGGAGAGATAGATATTAGACGCAGGAGAGAGAGATAGTAGACGCAGGAGAGATATATATTAGACACAGGAGAGATAGATATTAGACACAGGAGAGATATATATTAGACACAGGAGAGATAGATATTAGACACAGGAGAGTTAGATATTAGACGCAGGAGAGATATATATTAGACACAGGAGAGAGAGATATTAGACACAGGAGAGATATATATTAGACACAGGAGAGATAGATATTAGACGCAGGAGAGATATATATTAGACACAGGAGAGATAGATATTAGACGCAGGAGAGATATATATTAGACACAGGAGAGATAGATATTAGACACAGGAGAGATATATATTAGACACAGGAGAGATAGATATTAGACACAGGAGAGATATATATTAGACACAGGAGAGATAGATATTAGACACAGGAGAGATATATATTAGACACAGGAGAGATAGATATTAGACACAGGATAGATAGATATTAGACGCAGGAGAGAGAGATAGTAGACGCAGGAGAGAGAGATAGTAGACGCAGGAGAGAGAGATAGTAGACGCAGGAGAGAGAGATAGTAGACGCAGGAGAGAGAGATATTAAACACATGAGAGATAGATATTAGACGCAGGAGAGATATATATTAGACGCAGGAGAGATATATATTAGACGCAGGAGAGATAGATATTAGACACAGGAGAGATATATATTAGACACAGGAGAGATAGATATTAGACACAGGAGAGATATATATTAGACGCAGGAGAGATAGATATTAGACGCAGGAGAGAGAGATATTAGACGCAGGAGAGATAGATATTAGACGCAGGAGAGAGAGATAGTAGACGCAGGAGAGATATATATTAGACGCAGGAGAGATAGATATTAGACACAGGAGAGATATATATTAGAAACAGGAGAGATAGATATTAGCCACAGGAGAGATAGATATTAGACGCAGGAGAGATATATATTAGACACAGGAGAGATAGATATTAGACACAGGAGAGATATATATTAGACACAGGAGAGATAGATATTAGACGCAGGAGAGATAGATATTAGACACAGGAGAGATAGATATTAGACGCAGGAGAGATATATATTAGACGCAGGAGAGATAGATATTAGACACAGGAGAGATATATATTAGACACAGGAGAGATAGATATTAGACACAGGAGAGATAGATATTAGACGCAGGAGAGATAGATATTAGACACAGGAGAGATATATATTAGACACAGGAGAGATAGATATTAGACACAGGAGAGATATATATTAGACACAGGAGAGATAGATATTAGACACAGGAGAGATAGATATTAGACGCAGGAGAGATAGATATTAGACGCAGGAGAGATAGATATTAGACACAGGAGAGATATATATTAGACGCAGGAGAGAGAGATATTAGACGCAGGAGAGATAGATATTAGACGCAGGAGAGAGAGATATTAGACGCAGGAGAGATAGATATTAGACGCAGGAGAGAGATAGTAGACGCAGGAGAGATAGATATTAGACGCAGGAGAGAGAGATAGTAGACGCAGGAGAGATATATATTAGACACACGAGAGAGAGAGATATTAGACACAGGAGAGATATATATTAGACACAGGAGAGAGAGATATTAGACGCAGGAGAGATATATATTAGACGCAGGAGAGATAGATATTAGACGCAGGAGAGATATATATTAGACGCAGGAGAGATAGATATTAGACGCAGGAGAGATAGATATTAGACGCAGGAGAGATATATATTAGACGCAGGAGAGATAGATATTAGACGCAGGAGAGATAGATATTAGACGCAGGAGAGATAGATATTAGACGCAGGAGAGATATATATTAGACGCAGGAGAGATAGATATTAGACGCAGGAGAGATAGATATTAGACGCAAGAGAGAGAGATAGTAGATGCAGGAGAGATATATATTAGACACAGGAGAGAGAGATATTAGACACAGGAGAGATATATATTAGACGCAGGAGAGAGAGATAGTAGACGCAGGAGAGATAGATAGTAGACGCAGGAGAGCTATATATTAGACGCAGGAGAGATAGATATTAGACGCAGGAGAGAGAGATAGTAGACGCAGGAGAGATAGATAGTAGACGCAGGAGAGATAGATAGTAGACGCAGGAGAGATAGATAGTAGACGCAGGAGAGCTATATATTAGACGCAGGAGAGATAGATATTAGACGCAGGAGAGATAGATATTAGACGCAGGAGAGAGAGATAGTAGACGCAGGAGAGATAGATAGTAGACGCAGGAGAGCTATATATTAGACACAGGAGAGATAGATATTAGACGCAGGAGAGATAGATATTAGACGCAGGAGAGATAGATATTAGACGCAGGAGAGATAGATATTAGACGCAGGAGAGATAGATATTAGACACAGGAGAGATAGATATTAGACGCAGGAGAGATAGATATTAGACGCAGGAGAGATAGATAGTAGACGCAGGAGAGATAGATAGTAGACGCAGGAGAGATAGATAGTAGACGCAGGAGAGATAGATATTAGACACACGAGAGAGATAGTAGACACATGAGAGATAGATAGTAGACACAGGATAGATAGATAGTATACACAGGAGAGATAGATAGTATACACAGTAGAGATAGATATTAGACGCAGGAGAGATAGATAGTAGACACAGGAGAGATATTAGACACACGAGAGAGATAGTAGACACATGAGAGATAGATAGTAGACGCATGAGAGATATATATTAGACACACGAGAGAGGTAGTAGACACACGAGAGATAGATATTAGGCGCAGGAGAGATAGATATTAGATGCAGGAGAGATAGATATTAGACGCAGAAGAGATAGATAGTAGACACAGGAGAGATATATATTAGACACAGGAGAGATATATATTAGACACAGGAGAGATATATATTAGACACAGGAGAGATATATATTAGACGCACGAGAGATATATATTAGACGCAGGAGAGATATATATTAGACACGGGAGAGATATATATTAGACGCACGAGAGATATATATTAGACACAGGAGAGATATATATTAGACACAGGAGAGATATATATTAGAAGCAGGAGAGATAGATATTAGACGCAGGAGAGCTAGATATTAGACACACGAGAGAGATAGTAGACACACGAGAGATAGATAGTATACACAGGATAGATAGATAGTACACACAGGAGAGATAGATAGTATACACAGGAGAGATAGATAGTATACACATGAGAGATAGATATTAGACACAGTAGAGATAAAAAGTAGACGCAGGAGAGATAGATATTAGACACAGGAGAGATAGATAGTAGACACAGGAGAGATATATATTAGACACAGGAGAGATAGATAGTAGACACAGGAGAGATATATATTAGACACACGAGAGAGATAGTAGACACACGAGAGAGATAGTAGACACAGAAGAGATAGATATTAGACGCAGGAGAGATAGATAGTAGACACAGGAGAGATAGATATTAGATGCAGGAGAGATATTAGACACAGGAGAGCGATAGTAGACACACGAGAGAGATAGATATTAGATGCAGGAGAGATATATATTAGACACAGGAGAGATAGATATTAGACGCAGGAGAGATAGATATTAGACACAGGAGAGATATTAGACACAGGAGAGAGATAGTAGACACAGAAGAGATAGATATTAGACGCAGGAGAGATAGATAGTAGACGCAGGAGAGATAGATAGTAGACGCAGGACAGATAGATATTAGACGCAGTAGAGATAGATATTAGACACACGAGAGAGATAGTAGACACAGGAGAGATAGATATTAGACACACGAGAGAGATAGATAGTATATGCAGTACAGCAGGAACAACAAGACTGTTTGCAGTCTGGCGGAATACTCCTGAATTCCTCTGAATACTCCCCATATCAGTTTTACTCTTAGTGGTCAAAACTGTGTGGGGCGGCAGATAGCCTAGTGGTTAGAGCAGATAGCCTAGTGGTTAGAGCAGATAGCCTAGTGGTTAGAGCAGATAGCCTAGTGGTTAGAGCAGATAGCCTAGTGGTTAGAGCAGATAGCCTAGTGGTTAGAGCAGATAGCCTAGTGGTTAGAGCAGATAGCCTAGTGGTTAGAGCAGATAGCCTAGTGGTTAGAGCAGATAGCCTAGTGGTTAGAGCAGATAGCCTAGTGGTTAGAGCAGATATCCTAGTGGTTAGAGCGTTGGGCCAGTAACCGAGAGGTTGCTGGATCGAATCCCCGAGCTGACAAGGTAAAAATCTGTCGTTCTGCCCCTGATCAAGGCACTGTTCCCCGGGCGCTGAAGACGTTGATGTTGATTAAGGCAGCCCCCCCCCGCACCTCTCTGATTCAGAGGGGTTGGGTTAAATGTGGAAGACACATTTCAGTTGAATACATTCAGTTGTACAACAAACTAGGTTTTCCCTTTATTCCAAGGAAGATTGTTGGATGTGCACATAGAGATGGAAAGAGGTCTTGTGTCTGTACCATTATGGGATCTGTGACAGCATCGGTGTACCTTTTGAGGCTACCTCCATTTTAAAGTAGTCAATTTTCTTCTTCTTTTATGTTTAAAAGAAGTGTAAAGATCCAATTGGGGATTTACCGCCACCTGCAGTGTTGAAATGCTGAACAAAATAATGTGTCATTGATTTGTTGTGGCCACTAGATGATGCTAGTTAAGCCATTTACAAACCTTCTTGAAGAAGAAGTGAATAGTCTGATCATTGTCTGATTGCTTCCAAAACATAGGAATCGCCGCCCAGTTGACAACTTTATAATAGTAGAAGCCCTCAACGGCGATGTCCATGAGTCCTCTATCGGTAATCCTGCACATTGTGAATATGGTACTGGAACTCACCCTGAATCCTGGCTTAGGAAGGCCACCATTTTCCGTCAAGATAGAACTGCCAAAAGGGGGAGGAGTTGCAATCTACTGCAGAGATAGCTTGCAAAGTTCTGTCATACTTTCCAGGTCTATGCTCAAACAGTTCGAGCTTCTAATTTTAAAAATGAATCTCTCCAGAAATAAGTCTCTCACTGTTATAGACCCCCCTCAGCTCCCAGCGGTGCCCTGGACACCATATGTGAATTGATTGCCCCCCATCTATCTTCAGAGTTAGTACTGTTAGGTGACCTAAACTGAGATATGCTTAACACCCCGGCCATCCTACAATCTAAGCCTGATGCCCTCAATCTCACACAAATTATCAAGGAACACACCGGGTACAACCCTAAATCCGTAAACATGGGCACAGGCCTTTCTAATTGACCTGGCCCAGGTATCCTGGAAGGATATTGACCACATCATGTTAGTAGAGGATGCCTGGTTGTTCTTTAAAAGTAATTTCCTCACCATCTTAAATAAGTATGCCCCTTTCAAAAAATGTAGAACTAAGAACAGATATAGTCCTTGGTTCACTCCAGACCTGACTGCCCTCGACCAGCACAAAAACATAATGTGGCGTACTGCACAAGCATCGAATAGTCGCCGCGATATGCAACTTTTCAGGGAAGTCAGGAACCAATACACACAGTCAGTTAGGAAAGCAAAGGCTAGCTTTTTCAAACAGAAATTTGAAAAAACTCCAAAAAGTTCTGAGACACTGTAAAGTCCATGGAGAATAAGAGCACCTCCTCCCAGTTGGCCACTGCACTGTGGCTAGGAAACACTGTCACCAGCGATAAATCCACGATAATCGAGAATTTCAATAAGCATTTCTCTGCGGCTGGCTATGTTTCCTCCTGGCTACCCCAACCCCAGCCAACAGCTCCGCACCCCCGCAGCTACTTGCCCAAGCCTCCCCAGCTTCTCCTTCACCCAAATCCAGATAGCAGATGTTCTGAAAGAGCTGCAAAACCTGGACCTGTACAAATCAGCTGGGCTAGACAAGCTGGACCCTTTCTTTCTAAAATTATCAGCCGCCATTGTTGCAACCCCTATTACTAGTCTGTTCAACCTCTCTTTCGTATCGTCCGAGATTCCTAAAGATTGGAAAGCTGCCGCAGTCATCCCCCTCTTCAAAGCGGGTGACACTCTAGACCCAAACTGTTACAGACCTATATCCATCCTGCCCTGCCTTTCCAAAATCTTCGAAAGCCAAGTTAACAAACAGATCACTGACCATTTCAAATCCCACCGTACCTTCTCCGCTGTGCAATCCGGTTTCCTGGTCACGGGTGCACCTCAACCATGGTCAAGGTCCTAAACGATATCATAACCGCCATTGATAAGAGACAGTACTGTGCAGCCGTCTTCATCGACCTGGCCAAGGCTTTCGACTCCGTCAATCACTGTATTCTTATCGGCAGACTCAACAGCCTTGGTTTCTCAAATGACTGCCTCACCTGGTTCACCAACTACTTCTCAGATAGAGTTCAGTATGTAAAATCGGAGGGCCTGTTGTCCGGACCTCTGGCAGTCTCTACGGGGGTACCACAGGGTTCAATTCTCGGGCCGACCCTTTCCTCTGTATATATCAATGATGTCGCTCTTGCTGCGGGTGATTCCTTGATCCACTTCTACGCAGACGACAGCATTCTGTGGACATCTGGCCCTTCTTTGGACACTGTGTTAATTAACAAACCTCCAAACAAGCTTCAATGCCATACAACACTCCTTCCGTGGCCTCCAACTGCTCTTAAACGCTAGTAAAACTAAATGCATGCTCTTCAACCGATCGCTGCCCGCACCTGACCGCTCGACTAGCATCACTACTCTGGACGGTTCTGACTTAGAATATGTGGACAACTACAAATACTTAGGTGTCTGGCTAGTCTGTCAATCCAAAATTAAATAATCTCCAATCCAAAATTAAATCTAGAATCGGCTTCCTATTTCACAACAAAGCCTCCTTCACTCACGCTGACAAACATACCCTCGTAAAACTGACCATCCTACCGATCCTCAACTCCGGCGATGTCATTTACAAAATAGCCTCCAACACTCTACTCAGCAAACTGGATGCAGTCGATCACAGTGCCATCCGTTTTGTCACCAAAGCACCATATACCACCCACCACTGTGACCTGTATGCTCTCGTTGGCTGGCCCTAGCTACATATTAGTCGCCAGACCCACTGGCTCCAGGTCATCTATAAGTCTTTGCTAGGTAAAGCTCCGCCTTATCTCAGCTCACTGGTCACCATAGCAGCACCCACCCGTAGCACACGCTTCAGCAGGTATATCTCACTGGTCACCCCCAAAGCTAATTCCACATTTGGCCTCCTTTCCTTCCAGGTCTCTACTGCCAATGACTGGAACAAATTTTGCAAAAATTGCTGAAGTTGGAGACATATCTCCCTCACTAACTTTAAGCAGCAGCTATCTGAGCAGCTCAACGACATCTGCAGCTGTACACAGCCCATCTGTAAATAGCCCATCCAACTACCTACCTCATCCCCATATTGTTTTTATTTACTATTTTGCTCTTTTGCACACCAATATTTCTACTTGCACATCATCATCTGCACATCTATCACTCCAGTGTTAACTTCACTAGGGTAGGGGGCTGCATTCGGAATTTTGGATGAAAAGCGTGCCCAAATTAAACTGCCTGCTACTCAGCCATAAAAGCTAGAATATGCATATAATTAGTAGATTTGGATAGAAAACACTCTGAAGTTTCTACAGCTGTTTGAATGATTGAATGATCTGCGAGTATAACAGAACTCATATGGCAGACAAAAACCTGAGAAAAAATCCAACCAGGAAGTGGGAAATCTGAGGTTTGTAGTTTTTCAAGTCATTGCCTATCGAATATACAGTGTCTATGGGGTCATATTGCACTTCCTAAGGCTTCCACTAGATGTCAACAGTCTTTAGAACCTTGTTTGATGCTTCTACTGTGAAGGAGGGGGGAATGGGAGCTGAATGAGTCAGAGGTCTGCCAGAGTGGCATGAGCTGATCATGCGCGCTCACATGAGAGTTAGCTTGCGCTCCATTGCTTTTCTACAGACAAAGGAATTCTCCGGTTGGAACATTATTGAAGATTTATGATAAAAACATCCTAAAGATTGATTCTATAGTTCGTTTCACATGTTTCTACGAACTGTAATATGACTTTTCGTCTGAACTTTCGCCTGGACTCGCGAACAAAAAGGAGGTATTTGGACATAAATAATGGACTTTATCGAACAAATCAAACATTTATTGTGGAACTGGGATTCCTGGGAGTGCATTCTGATGAAGATCATCAAAGGTAAGTGAATATTTATAATGCTATTTCTGGCTTCTGTTGACTCCACAACATGGCGGATATCTGTATGGCTTGGTTTTGTGTCTGAGCGCTGTACTCAGATTATTGCATGGTGTGCTTTTTCCGTAAAGTTTTTTTGAAATCTGACACAGATACTATACTATACCTCTCTATGGATACATCTCTATGGATACTATACATCTCTATGGATACTATACCTCTCTATGGATACATCTCTATGGATACTATACATCTCTATGGATACATCTCTATGGATACTATACCTCTCTATGGATACATCTCTATGGATATTATACCTCTCTATGGATACTATACCTCTCTATGGATACTATACCTCTCTATGGATACTATACCTCTCTATGGATACTATACATCTCTATGGATACTATACATCTCTATGGATACTATACCTCTCTATGGATACATCTCTATGGATACATCTCTACTATACATCTCCATGGCTACTATACATCTCTGTGGATTTGCATGGACACACACCACAGGAGGCTGGTGCCACCTTAATTGGGGAGGACATGCTTTTAGTAATGACTGGAGCAGAATCAGTGGAATGTTATAAAATACATGAAACATGTGTTTGATGCCATTCATTCGCTCTGTTTCAGCCACTATTATAAGCCATTCTCCACGTACATACACACTCTCTGTCTGCTTGTCTTACCATGGGTGTGTTGTCGTCAGGTAGTGAGCGGGGTGTGTAGGTGAACTCAGCGAATAAGGGATGAATCTCATCCACTGGCTCCAGCCCAGTTTCCAACAGCTGGGCCACTTCCTGTTCTGATACCTACACACACACACACACACACACACACACACACACATTACTGCTGCACTTGATGTGTGTGTGTGTGTGTGTGTGTGTGTGTGTGTGTGTGTGTGTGTGTGTGTGTGTGTGTGTGTGTGTGTGTGTGTGTGTGTGTGTGTGTGTGTGTGTGTGTGTGTGTGTTGGGGGGGTAGTGTGTGTGTGTGTGTGTGTGTGGGGGGGGGGGGGGGGGTGTATTTTGTGTGTGTGTGTGTGTGTGTGTAGGGGGGGGGGGGTATTGTGTGTGTGTGTGTAGGGGGGGTATTGTGTGTGTGTGTGTGTGTGTGTGTAGGGGGGGTATTGTGTGTGTGTGTGTGTGTGTGTGTGTGTGTGTGTGTGTGTGTGTGTGTGTTGGGGGGGTAGTGTGAGTGTTTGACCTTCATGTGGTACATCATCATCTCGTTGGCCAGGTGGGATCTGAACTGAGCCTCATGGACCTTCTTATACAGAAGAGACTGAACACACACAGAGGAGAGACCAGTCAGTCAACCACAGTATTATACAGGAGAGACCAGTCAGTCAACCACATTAATATACAGGAGAGACCAGTCAGTCAACCACATTAATATACAGGAGAGACCAGTCAGTCAACCACATTATTATACAGGAGAGACCAGTCAGTCAACCACATTATTATACAGGAGAGACCAGTCAGTCAACCACATTATTATACAGGAGAGACCAGTCAGTCAACCACATTATTATACAAGAGAGACCAGTCAGTCAACCACATTATTATACAGGAGAGACCAGTCAGTCAACCACATTATTATACAAGAGAGACCAGTCAGTCAACCACATTATTATGCAGGAGAGACCAGTCAGTCAACCACAAACACATTATTATACAGGAGAGACCAGTCAGTCAACCACATTATTATACAGAAGAGACCAGTCAGTCAACCACATTATTATACAGGAGAGACCAGTCAGTCAACCACAACCACATTATTATACAAGAGAGACCAGTCAGTCAACCACATTATTATACAGGAGAGACCAGTCAGTCAACCACATTATTATACAGGAGAGACCAGTCAGTCAACCACACCAATATACAGGAG
Organism: Salvelinus alpinus; assembly: GCF_045679555.1. NCBI lineage: Eukaryota > Metazoa > Chordata > Actinopteri > Salmoniformes > Salmonidae > Salvelinus > Salvelinus alpinus. The sequence goes on from NC_092107.1 coordinate 39,559,860, forward strand.
AGACCTGTCAGTCAACCACATTATTATACAGGAGAGACCAGTCAGTCAACCACATTATTATACAGGAGAGACCAGTCAGTCAACCACATTATTATACAAGAGAGACCAGTCAGTCAACCACATTATTATACAGGAGAGACCAGTCAGTCAACCACATTATTATACAGGAGAGACCAGTCAGTCAACCACATTATTATACAGGAGAGACCAGTCAGTCAACCACATTATTATACAAGAGAGACCAGTCAGTCAACCACATTATTATACAGGAGAGACCAGTCAGTCAACCACATTATTATACAGGAGAGACCAGTCAGTCAACCACATTATTATACAGGAGAGACCAGTCAGTCAACCACATTATTATACAGGAGAGACCAGTCAGTCAACCACATTATTACACAGGAGAGACCAGTCAGTCAACCACATCAATATACAGGAGAGACCAGTCAGTCAACCACATTATTATACAGGAGAGACCAGTCAGTCAACCACATTATTATACAGGAGAGACCAGTCAGTCAACCACAACCACATTATTATACAAGAGAGACCAGTCAGTCAACCACATTATTATACAGGAGAGACCAGTCAGTCAACCACATTATTATACAGGAGAGACCAGTCAGTCAACCACATTATTATACAGGAGAGACCAGTCAGTCAACCACCTTATTATACAGGAGAGACCAGTCAGTCAACCACATTAATATACAGGAGAGACCAGTCAGTCAACCACATTATTATACAGGAGAGACCAGTCAGTCAACCACATCAATAGGGCACTAACCATCAGTCTCTTATCAACACTCTGTGTGACTACGGCATGACTAGAATGTCAGAGACCAGCGGTCCTTGTGTAGCTCTGGGTAGTGTGTCTGACTCACGTGTGCGATGCTGATTCCACAGTAGATGGAGAAAGCAGTGGCCAGGTCCTCATCGAATCGGTTAAACCACGGTCCATTAGTCTTATTGACCAACTCAGCCACCCCAATCACCTCTGAGAGAGAGAGAGCGAGAGAGTGAGAGAGAGACATGGAGAGAGAGGTAGAGGGAGAAATGAGAGAGAGACACAGAGAGAGAGAGAACGATTTGTGACCTGTTGCCACAAGAAAAGGTCAACCAGTGAAGAACAAACACCATTGTAATTATAATCCATATTTATGCTTATTTATTTTCCCTTTTGTACTTTAACCATTTGTACATCGTTACAACACCGTATATATACATACTATGACATTTGTAATGTCTTTATTCCGAGTGTAATGTTTACTGTTCATTTTATTGTTTATTTCACTTTTGTATATTATCTACCTCACTTGATGTTTCCATGGCAATAAAGCCCCTTGAACTGAAAGAGGGAGATGAGAAATTGAGCAGCATAGGTGATGCTGTGTATGGAATGGTTGTGTATGGAATGGTTTACTCCAGTGTAGTGTTAGTTTAGCTGTTAACACCAGTGTAGTGTTAGTTTAGCTGTTAACACCAGTAGTGTTAGTTTAGTTGTTAACACCAGTAGTGTTAGTTTAGCTGTTAACACCAGTGTAGTGTTAGTTTAGCTGTTAACACCAGTGTAGTGTTAGTTTAGCTGTTAACACCAGTAGTGTTAGTTTAGTTGTTAACACCAGTAGTGTTAGTTTAGCTGTTAACACCAGTAGTGTTAGTTTAGTTGTTAACATCAGTGTAGTGTTAGTTTAGCTGTTAACACCAGTGTAGTGTTAGTTTAGCTGTTAACACCAGTAGTGTTAGTTTAGCTGTTAACACCAGTGGTGTTAGTTTAGCTGTTAACACCAGTAGTGTTAGTTTAGCTGTTAACACCAGTAGTGTTACTTCTCACCGTTGTTCTCGTCCTTGATGGGGAAGCAGAGGATGTTGCGTGTTCTAAAACCGGTGCTGTCGTCCACTCCTCGGTAGAACAGAGGGTGGGAGTACGCATCCTTAATGTTCAGGATCTGCCCAGTCATAGCTACGTGACCCGCTATGCCCTGGTCCGCAGGGATACGGAACTCCTTCTGCACACACAGACTATCTTTAGAATCTTCTTCTTCGTCGTTATCGGCATCATCATCATTATAATCTTTGTAATCGTCAAACAGAGAAGTTCTAGACATGTGTTCTACCTCATCATCACTGACCACACCCCCATCAAACACCTTGGCAACCAGCTCATGGCTGACTTGATCCAGTAGGAACACAGAACAACTATAGACAGAGAGAGAGAATAAGTATTCTATTCTATTTTCCTCCACATTAGTTATTCTGGAAAGCATGTTAGCTGGTTTAGGTTGTTTTACATCAAGAACTCACATCTCTGCATCACTGAGGTTCCTGGCCTCAACTATAATCTCTTGCAACAGCACAGACACATCATCTACACACAGAGAGAGAGAGAGAGAGAGAGAGAGAGAGAGAGAGCACAGGGTGGGGATGGATGAATAAGCAGGCTGATCTACCACAAGTAGGGTCGTATTATCAGTTTTGTAGGGATTCGATCTGAGCCGGAGGAGAGAAGAGAAAAGAGGAGGAGACAAGAGAAGACAAGAGAGAAGAGAAGAGAGATGAAGATGAGAGGAGAGAAGAGGAGAGAGAAGAAGTGCAGAGAAGGGAGGATAACTCACCCAGATGTGTGAAGAGATTCTTGGCCACCTGTAACAGTGCCTGACACTCCACTTTGAGTTTCTGTTCTTTCTGGAAGGCCAGTGTGGAGGTGAGGACAGTGGAGGTGTAACAGAAGCAGTGCTGGATCTTATGTTCATCCGCCTCCGTGTGTCTGCACAGAGAGAACACATTTATATCCAAAATAAAACATTGAATTCCAAAGTGGAGAAAAGTTGACTGATCAATAGAATAATATGTGTTTAAACAAGCCAGATGGATAGACTTAAGGCCTCAGCTGTTACAATAACATCAGTTACACAACTCTGCCTGCAGATGGCAACACCTCACCACTCTGATCACTATAGAGGAGAGAACAGCAGAATGTCAATACTAGAGAAAAACTGTGGTCGTTCTAGACTAGAGGATTTGATTATGAAGGATTTCTTTTTCAGGTCAGGTCACATAATCAGGAAAAACGATTCCCTCATCCCTCAATCACCACTCTAGAGAAACTCAACCTCTGAGTCTGGGCTGTTTCTGACAGTAGCTGGCGCTGGACCCTGATTGGCTTGTTGGCACAAAGAATCAGTAGGCTCTCTGGAATGCAGATTCCTCTAAGCCTGGAAGCATCAGATATCTGTCTGGCAGAACATACGGCATGTGATAGGAGGATAGATCCGGGAAGTGGACGAGAGAGGGACCGGGTGGAATGAGAGACAGATGGAGAGAGTGTAATAGAGGTGGAAAGGGACAAGTGTGATTGATAGAGAGATTTAGAGGAAAGTGGAGTAGAGTGGGGGCTGTTGACTGACAACTGAGGTGAAAGATGGATAGAGGGATGGAGGGACAGAGGGACGGAGGGACAGAGGGACGGAAGGACAGAGGGACGCAGGGGGGTGGAAAAATGGACTCTGAATTAAAGGTTAAATTCAAGGAAAATAGTGCTATTGGATTTTTACTGTCTCCATTCTCTCCTACTAACCAGGGACGGATTCAGACCTGGGACATCAGGTGAGGGAACCCCCCAGCCAATCAGCAACATTAACAAATCAATGAACTAGCATCAGTATTTCAGCCCTCGAGGGGTTAATGATTAGCCACGCCCTACAACACCAACATCATCCAAGGATGGGAGGCAGGTGGGAGAGCGGGATTAGAGGAAGATACAGATGATGAGAGAGGGATGAGAAAGAGGGATGATGAGAGAGATGATGGGAGAGTGGGATGATTAGAGAGAGGGATGAGAGAGAGGGATATGAGATAGGGATGAGAGAGAGAGGGATGATGGGAGAGAGGGATGATGAGAGAGAGGGATGATAAGAGGGAGGATGAGAGAGAGAGGGATGATGAGAGGGAGGATGAAAGAGAAGGATGATGAGAGACGAGATAGAGGGATGATGGGAAAGAAGGATAGGAAAAATGAGTAAGTTATACTGAAAATACCAGTAATAAGAGGATAAACTCATCTGCTACACAGTTCACTAATAATCCCCTACATATCCAGTCTGTCAGTGTTACTATGGAGACTGTAGTCAGCCCTATCATTAGCCCCCACTGAGGATACTATGGGATGTCTTCCTCTCAGATTCTAGCCAAGATCCTGTCACAGTGTGTGCGTGTGTGTGTGTGTGTGTGTGTGTGTGTGTGTGTGTGTGTGTGTGTGTGTGTGTGTGTGTGTGTGTGTGTGTGTGTGTGTGTGTGTGTGTGTGTGTGTGTGTGTGTGTGTGTGTGTGTGTGTGTGTGTGTGTGAATGTGTGTGTTGAGGGGTAATAACTCTTTGAAAGGAAGAGATGAGTGCCTTTAATCTCCAGCCACTATAATACGATTAGAAATGTATCATCTATAACTAACAGAGAAAGAGAGGCAGGACCAGACAGGAAGAGGCAGGAACAGAGGAAGGGAAAAAGAAGATGAGGAGGAAGTGAGAGAGAAGAGATATGACAGAAGGAGGAAGATAAATGTTTTCAGAGTCTAGAGCCAAAACGTCAGCAGAGAGCTTACTGGGATTACTGCTGTCCTTAGCAATACTTCACCTCCCTCTCTGTCACACTGTGTGTGTGTGTGTGTGTGTGTGTGTGTGTGTGTGTGTGTGTGTGTGTGTGTGTGTGTGTGTGTGTGTGTGTGTGTGTGTGTGTGTGTGTGTGTGTGTGTGTGTGTGTGTGTGTGTGTGTGTGTGTGTGTGAGCCCCTTGAGAATGTCTGCTGAGTTGGCCAGTTGGTGTGTTGGCTTGGCGTACGTGTGTGTTGGCAATGTGTATCCAGGGCAGGTTTGAAACTCCTGTTGTAGGGGCTGTGGAGAAACACTCAAACATATTGATTAATGGGGCATCGTCTGGTCGGCACCTGAGGGTGCTCATGCTCATGCTCTCATTGGCCCTCTGCCACTGGAGCTGTTCTGTTATCTCTTGAACACAGAGGTCTATTAGACAGCATTCTCCTCACCGTGTGTGTGTGTGTGTGTGTGTGTGTGTGTGTGTGTGTGTGTGTGTGTGTGTGTGTGTGTGTGTGTGTGTGTGTGTGTGTGTGTGTGTGTGTGTGTGTGTGTGTGTGTGTGTGTGTGTGTGTGTGTGCGTGCGTGCGTGCGTGCGTGTGCGTGTGTGTGTGTGTGCATGTGTGCGTGTCCCACCTTTGTCCTCCCTGCTTGTTGAAGGCGCAGGCTAGTGCAACCACCTGGCCAGTGGCTCTGCTGACCACAGGGACACACAGCAGAGAGGACACCTCACTGTCCAGCATACTGGACAGCTGTCTACACTCCTCCTAGAGGGAGAGACAGGGAGAGGGTGAGAGAGAGACTTTTTAGATGTTTTGTTTTTCTTTAATGATACATCCTCATTTCATTAACTTCACTAGGGTAGGGGGCAGCATTGGGAATTTTGGATGAAAAGCATGCCCAAATTAATCTGCCTGCTACTCAGCCATGAAAGCTAGACTTTGCATATAATTAGTAGATCTGGAAAGAAAACACTCTGAAGTTTCTAAAACTGTTTGAATGATGTCTGTGAGTATAACACAACTCATATGGCAGGCAAAGACCTGCCAGGAAGTGGGAAATATGAGGTTTGTAGTTTTTCAACTCTTGGCCTATCGAATACACAATATGGGGTCGAATACACAATATGGGGTCATATTGCACTTCCTAATGCTTCCACTAGATGTCAACAGTCTTTAGAACCTTGTTTGAGGCTTCTACTGTGAAGTGGGGGCGAATGAGAGGGGATTGAGTCAGAAGTCTGCCAGAGAGGCATGAGCTGACAACGCGCGTTCACGTGATAGTTAACTTGCGTTCCATTGCAATTTTACAGACAAAGGAATTCTCCGGTTGGAACATTATTGAAGATTTATGTTAAAAACATCCTTAAGATTGATTCTTTAGATCGTTTGACATGTTTCTACAGACTGTAACGGAACCTTTTGACTTTGTCTGCACCTAGTAATCGCGCCTCATGAATTTTGATTACTGGGCTAAACGCGCAAACAAAAAAGAGGTATTTGGACATAAATGAGGGACATTATCGAACAAAACAAACATTTATTGTGGAACTGGGATTCCTGGGAGTGCATTCTGATGAAGATCATCAAAGGTAAGTGAATATTTATAATGCTATTTCTGACTTCTGTTGACTACACAACATGGCGGATATCTGTTTGGGTTGTTTTGGTCTCTGAGCGCTGTACTCAGATTATTGCATGGTGTGCTTTTTCCGTAAAGTTTAAAAAAAAATCTGACACAGCGGTTGCATTAAGGAGAAGTGGATCTAAAATTCCATGCATAACAGTTGTATCTTGTAGCAATGTTTATTTTGAGTATTTCTGTAAATTGATGTGGCTACCTGTAAAATCACCGGATGTTTTGGAACTTCTGAACGTAACGCGCCAATGTAAACTCAGATTTCTGGATATAAATATGAACTTTACCGAACAAAACATACATGTATTGTCTAACATGAAGTCCTATGAGTGTCATCTGATGAAGATCATCAAAGGTTAGTGATTCATTTTATCTCTATTTCTGCTTTTTGTGACTCCTCTCTTTGGCTGGAAAAATGGCTGTGTTTTTCTGTGACTTGGCTCTGACCTAACATAATCGTTTGGTGTGCTTTCGTCGTAAAGCCTTTTTGAAATCAGACACTGTGGCTGGATTTACAACAAGTTTATCTTTAAAATTGTGTAAAATACTTGTATGTTTGAGGAATTTTAATTATGGGATTTCTGTTGTTTTGAATTTGGTGCCCTGCAGTTTCACTGGCTGTTGACGAGGTGGGACGCTACCCTCCCACATACCCTAGTGAGGTTAAAACTTTTCATTAAAACCCCCCTTTAAAAAACAAATATCCCCTGTACTGCATACTCACCTTGCCCCTCTACCCCACAATACAAAACAACACCACACATCACAATAACCAAAACCTCACCACTTCTATAACCGTATATCCAACCCATCTTCCACAGCTGTACAGACATCCCCACAACATATCATATCTCCTGAAACATCTGTACAGACATCCACACAACACACCATATCTCCTGAAACATCTGTACAGACATCCACACAACATACCATATCTCCTGAAACATCTGTACAGACATCCACACAACACACCATATCTCCTGAAACATCTGTACAGACATCCACACAACATACCATATCTCCTGAAACATCTGTACAGACATCCACACAACATACCATATCTCCTGAAACATCTATACAGACATCCACACAACACACCATATCTCCTGAAACATCTATACAGACATCCACACAACATACCATATCTCCTGAAACATCTGTACAGACATCCACACAACATACCATATCTCCTGAAACATCTGCACACTTGTTATAATTTTATAGAACTTAAATTCCACCCTACAGTGCCTTGCAAAAGTATTCCTCCCCATTTTTCCTATTTTCTTGCACTTGTAATTTGAATGGATTTTTATTTGGATTTCATGTAATGGACATACACAAAATAGTCCCAATTGGTGAAGTGAAATTAGAAAAATAACTATTTAAAAAAATTCCCACCCCAAAAAACTGAAAAGTGGTGCGTACATATGTATTCACCCCCTTTGCTATGAAGCCCCTGAATAAGATCTGGTGCAACCAATTACCTTCAGAAGTCACATAATTAGTTTAATAAAGTCGACCTGTGTGCAATCTAAGTGTCACATGATCTGTCACATGATCTCAGTATATATACACCGGTTCTGAAAGGCCACCGAGTCTGCAACACCACTAAACAAGGGGCACCACCAAGCAAGCGGCACCATGAAGACCAAGGAGCTCTCCAAACAGGTCAGGGACAAAGTTGTGGAGAAGTACAGATCAGGGTTGAGTTATAAAAAAATATCCCAAACTTTGAACATCCCATGGAGCACCATTAAATCCATTATTAAAACATTTAAGAATATGGCACCATAACAAACCTGCCAAGAGAGGGCTGCCCACCAAAATTCACAGACCAGGCAAGGAGGGCATAAGTCACAGAGGCAACAAAAAGACCAAAGATAACCCTGAAGGAGCTGCAAAGCTCCACAGCGGAGATTGGAGTATATGTCCATAGGACCACTTTAAGCCGTACACTCCACAGAGTTTTTTGTTGTTGTTATTTATCGAACAAAAAGAACAGTTGTTGTGTAACTGGGAGTCTCGTGAGTGCAAACATCCGAAGATGATCAAAGTTAAGGGATTCATTTTATTGCTTTTCTGACTTTCGTGACCATGCTAATTTGGGGCTAGCTGTTGTAGCATTGATTGCTACACTCACAAAAGCTTGGATTTCTTTCGCTGTAAAGTATATTTTCAAAATCTGACACGATAGGTGGATTAACAAGCTAAGCTGTGTTTTGGTATATTTCACTTGTGATTGCATGATTATAAATATTTTTAGTAATATTTTTGCATTTGGCGCCCTGCAATTCTAGCGGTTGTTTAGGAAAGTGATTCGGGATTCGTAGCGCAGAGAAGTAACCTTGACAGTTCCCTCACTGTGTACTTTGACCCCTCTGCCTGAGTGGCTGTCAGCTCTGGACCCATTGAGGAGGAGTCTGAAAAGAAAGCCTCCTCATCGTCCTCTTCTTCAGACTCACCTTCTTCCTCCTCATCTCCATCTCCTATCTTGACCACCTGCCCTTACTCTCTAGTCGGGGCCTCCCCCGAGCACCAGGCAAAGGTTCCTTGGTGCCTTTGACCACATCAGCCTCTCCCCTCCCACCTCCTTTCTTCTCCCCTTTTTCCTCTTCTGCATGACACCCTCCTCCTCCCCCCCAAGTCTCTTACACTTCCCCACTATACTCTCCTCATCCCAGCCTCATCTACACCACCATCCATGACATGACTAGACCCAGCCTCATCTACACCACCATCCATGACATGACTAGACCCAGCCTCATCTACACCCCCATCTATAGCCTGACTAGACCCAGCCTCATCTACACCACCATCCATGACATGACTAGACCCAGCCTCATCTACACCACCATCTATAGCCTGACTAGACCCAGCCTCAGCTACACCACCATCCATGACATGACTAGACCCAGCCTCATCTACACCACCATCCATGACATGACTAGACCCAGCCTCATCTACACCCCCATCTATAGCCTGACTAGACCCAGCCTCATCTACACCACCATCTATAGCCTGACTAGACCCAGCCTCATCTACACCACCATCTATAGCCTGACTAGACCCAGCCTCATCTACACCCCCATCTATAGCCTGACTAGACCCAGCCTCATCTACACCACCATCCATAACATGACTAGACCCAGCCTCATCTACACCACCATCCATGACATGACTAGACCCAGCCTCATCTACACCACCATCTATAGCCTGACTAGACCCAGCCTCATCTACACCACCATCCATGACATGACTAGACCCAGCCTCATTTACACCACCATCCAGGCCATGGAGGGCCACATTAGAATATATTTTTGTCCATAGCGGGCTGGAATCATATTACAGGATTAGACATGATGTGTATGACTGTGTTGACAGATATATCTACTGTAAATCACGTCCAGAAATGCTACTTATTTTCCTGTTTTAACATGCACAGAAATAAACCACATCCATGTTCTCCTTTTGGTAGGTATTTTCATGATGAAACATGCAGTGAACTACACAGAGGGAAAAGAACACTGTGCCTTCAGCACCACGGACAGAACTCTTGTTAACGGGTTGTACAAAAACACAAGAACGAGAGAGAGCTCAACATTACATTTAAACTACAGTGTGAGGAGTGAAGTCTCTGATGGACATTGACTAGAGCAGTGAAGTCAGGTATAGTTTCTGATGTCGCTATGAGCAGGATTGCTGAGAGGTGAGAATCAGTAAGAGATGATCTGTGGCTTGACTTGTTATATTTCATCACTGAAAATTTCTGTTCACATACAGTACACAGGTTGACCCAAACTGTACAAACATCTTCTGAGCATGACTCCTAATCTCTGGAAAGTTTTATTTATCGAGAGATGCATAGAACCTCGTCAGTGTCATTGTTTTGAATAGTTCTCCAATCACTGCACCAGATAGAAGATTGATAAGCTCAAGTTGCAGGTCAGAGGGAGTGTTATCCACATTGAAGGTGAAAGGAGAGGAAACCAATAGCATGTCATTTTCCAAAACTTTGAAATCCTCAAAACGACGAGAAAAGTCACGCAGCAGCGATGTATACTTCTCCCGCTGGTTATCTGGCAGGGAACAGACTAGTAGTGTTGGAAGGTGGGTGAGATTGTTGGCTTCTATGTGGCTGGTCAGGAGGAGTCATTTTCCCTTGAAGGCTTTGACCATTCTTTATCTTGTAGTTGAGGGGAATCCACATATTTTCTTTCATTTGCAAAAACTCAGCAATCTCCGACTTCAGGTCTCACACCCTTTTAAGCACTTTCCCCAAACTCGTTTGTGTGGTAGGAGAGATCTGCACGACCCGACTCTGTCTCTTCCAGCAGTGAGACAAACTGTCTGTGGTTTAAAGATTTTGCTCTTATGAAGTTTACCACTTTAGTGACTGTATCCACAACATGGCTCATTTTCAGAACACATTTGCAGAGCACCTCCTGATGAATAATGCAATGCAGGAAAATCATTTTCTGATCTGGGTTCAGCTCAGCTACTTGATCTTGTATGCATTTCAAAAGGCCAATGTTTTTTCCTGTCAAGTTTGGGGACCCATCAGCGGTCACACTGGATAACTTTTCAAAACTCAGTCCCAGCTTTGCCACACACTTATTAACCTTCTCCAATAAATATTTCCCTGTGGTTGTGCTCTTTGTTGACTGCGCTGAAGCAAGCTCCTCTGTAATTTCAAAGTCCGGGGTTATGACCTCGTAAGAATATCAACAACTGTGCCATGTCACGTGCATCACTGCTCTCATCCAGGGCCAAGGAGAAATAGTGAAATCCTTGCGATGTCCTCGACACGCCGTGTACGTGTTCGTCTTGACAGGGAACCATTTTCAAACAACTCTTTCTTGTCGGGGAAAAGTATTGCTGCAGAGTCAATGAAACATTCTTTAATGAAATCACCCTCAGCGAATGGCTTGCTATAATTAGCCATTTTGTGGGACAGTATATAGCTAGCTCTCACAATTTCGTCGTTTGCTGAATGCAGTTTTGTGAAAAGTCCTTGCTGCTTTCACAACTGAGAAAGCAACTCCATCGATGAACTTGCCCTCTGCTCAGAAGACAAATTACTATATTAATCGGCATGCTTCGACTGGAAGGGCCGGGAAGAGTTGTACTGCTCTCCCTGATACCTCAATAAGCAAATATTTCGAAGTCCACTCTTGCTGGAACACCCTACATTCATTGTCTCATTCCTTTTCTTTGAAATCTATGAAACAATAATTTTTGCACAATTTTTAGCAGTGCGTTAACACGCCACCATAGAAAATACAAATTCAAAGAAAACACCATGGAAAGAATCCACATGACCTCTCAACTACAAAACACTCCCAGCATGCACACACACACACGAGAGAGAGAGAGAGAGAGAGAGAGAGAGAGAGAGAGAGAGAGAGAGAGAGAGAGAGAGAGAGAGAGAGAGAGAGAGAGAGAGAGAGAGAGAGAGAGAGAGAGAGAGAGAGAGAGAGAGAGAGAGAGAGAGAGAATTAGGATCTGGCTGGACTGCCTACATATCGATCTACATAGCAAGATGCTTTTCCCGGTCTAGGATCAAGGTCACTAACCGCAGTGACGTCCTGAAGTGTGATGGATTTCTTCTTCTCCACTATTTGCCCGAAGCGCCCAAACATCAGCTGGAAGAAGAGGTATACACGATCACTTAGTGTCTTGCCTCATCATTTCCCCATGTCAACGTCTAATTTGAATGAAATGTTTAGGGACAGTAACATGGGTCAGGGGTTAGGGGTCATCACTCACAGGGAAGCTGATCTCCTCCTCTAGAACTTTGTCTCCAACCACCTGAGGAGGATAGAGGTCAGACGTTAGATTCCGTAGGGACCGTTCTGATGGAGGAATATCCTGTTATCACACTGTCGTGGCATTAAAACAGACATTATTTTATTTATTTATTCATTGAATCTTTATTTTAGCAGGGAGGAATCCCATCTTTTACGAGGACGTACCTGACAGAAGAGCTGGTGGTTGTCCTCAGACACCAGTAGCAGACAGCAGCACTGAGACTGGGTCTGCTGCTGCAACTGAGGAGACAAAACAACCAGTACATGACGAATAATAAATACACATTACCTCATCAATGCATGACGAATAATAAATGCACATTACCTCATCAATGCGTGACGAATAATAAATGCACAATACCTCATCAATGCATGACGAATAATAAATACACATTACCTCATCAATGCATGACGAATAATAAATGCACATTACCTCATCAATGCATGACGAATAATAAATACACATTACCTCATCAATGCATGACGAATAATAAATGCACATTACCTCATCAATGCATGATGAATAATAAATACACATTATCTCATCAATGCATGACGAATAATAAATACACATTACCTCATCAATGCGTGACGAATAATAAATGCACATTACCTCATCAATGCATGACGAATAATAAATACACATTACCTCATCAATGCATGACGAATAATAAATGCACATTACCTCATCAATGCATGACGAATAATAAATACACATTACCTCATCAATGCATGACGAATAATAAATGCACATTACCTCATCAATGCGTGACGAATAATAAATGCACATTACCTCATCAATGCATGACGAATAATAAATACACATTACCTCATCAATGCATGACGAATAATAAATGCACATTACCTCATCAATGCATGACGAATAATAAATGCACATTACCTCATCAATGCATGACGAATAATAAATGCACATTACCTCATCAATGCATGACGAATAATAAATACACATTATCTCATCAATGCATGACGAATAATAAGTACACATTATTTCATTAATGCATCATTATTTCATTATATCAGACCCTCAAAGCAGAGACAGAGTCTCTTAATCAGAAATCAATCAGTCCACCCATGCCTGCTAAGGTCCACCCAGATGTAAATGAGTGTGGTTGTATTGTGTCTCTCGAACTCTGCTGATCACATCTCTCTCTGCTGATCACATCTCTCGAACTCTACTGATCACATCTCTCTAACCCTGCTGATCACATCTCTCTCTGCTGATCACATCTCTCTAACTGCTGATCATATCTCTCTCTCTGCTGATCACATCTCTCTCTGCTGATCACATCTCTCTAACTGCTGATCATATCTCTCTCTCTGCTGATCACATCTCTCTCTGCTGATCACATCTCTCTAACTCTACTGATCACATCTCAGTGGAACAGCATGGCAATGGTTGTAGTGGAACAGCATGGTAATGGTTGTAGTGGAACAGCATGGTAATGGTTGTAGTGGAACAGCATGGTAATGGTTGTAGTGGAACAGCATGGTAATGGTTGTAGTGGAACAGCATGGTAATGGTTGTAGTGGAACAGCAAGGTAATGGTTGTAGTGGAACAGCATGGTAATGGTTGTAGTGGAACAGCATGGTAATGGTTGTAGTAGAACAGCATGGTAATGGTTGTAGTGGAACAGCATGGTAATGGTTGTAGTGGAACAGCATGGTAATGGTTGTAGTGGAACAGCATGGTAATGGTTGTAGTGGAACAGCATGGTAATGGTTGTAGTAGAACAGCATGGTAATGGTTGTAGTGGAACAGCATGGTAATGGTTGTAGTGGAACAGCATGGTAATGGTTGTAGTGGAACAGCATGGTAATGGTTGTAGTGGAACAGCATGGTAATGGTTGTAGTGGAACAGCATGGTAATGGTTGTAGTGGAACAGCATGGTAATGGTTGTAGTGGAACAGCATGGTAATGGTTGTAGTGGAACAGCATGGTAATGGTTGGAGTGGAACAGCATGGTAATGGTTGTAGTGGAACAGCATGGTAATGGTTGTAGTGGAACAGCATGGTAATAGTTGTAGTGGAACAGCATGGTAATGGTTGTAGTGGAACAGCAAGGTAATGGTTGTAGTGGAACAGCATGGTAATGGTTGTAGTGGAACAGCATGGTAATGGTTGTAGTGGAACAGCATGGTAATGGTTGTAGTGGAACAGCATGGTGTGTGTGTGTGTCTTCATGTGTACAGGGTAGTATGAGATCTCCAGTACTTACATAGTTGATGACTTTAAGCTGAAGAGTAGTTGCATCAAGGTCATACAGCTCACCTGACAGAGAGAGAGAGAGAGAGAGAGAGATAGAGAGATAGAGGGAGAGAGAGAGAGAGAGAGGAGATAGAGGGAGAGAGAGAGGGAGAGAGAGATAGAGAGGGAGAGAGATGGAGAGAGAGGGAGATAGAGGGAGAGAGAGAGAGATGGAGAGAGAGATAGAGAGGGAGAGAGATGGAGAGAGAGAGAGAGAGAGAGAGAGAGAGAGAGAGAGAGAGAGAGAGAGAGGAGAGAGAGAGAGAGAGAGAGAGAGAGAGAGAGAGAGAGAGAGAGAGAGAGAGAGATAGAGGGAGAGAGAGAGGGAGAGAGAGAGGGAGAGAGAGATAGAGAGGGAGAGAGATGGAGAGAGAGAGAGAGAGAGGGAGATAGAGGGAGAGAGAGAGGGAGAGAGAGAGAGATGGAGAGAGAGATAGAGAGGGAGAGAGATGGAGAGAGAGAGAGAGAGGGAGAGAGAGAGAGAGAGAGAGAGAGGGAGAGAGAGAGATAGAGGGAGAGAGAGAGAGAGAGATAGAGGGAGATAGAGAGAGAGAGAGAGAGAGAGAGAGAGAGGGAGAGAGAGATAGAGAGGGAGAGAGATGGAGAGAGAGAGAGAGAGAGGGAGATAGAGGGAGAGAGAGAGGGAGAGAGAGAGAGATGGAGAGAGAGATAGAGAGGGAGAGAGATGGAGAGAGAGAGAGAGAGGGAGAGAGAGAGAGAGAGAGAGAGAGAGAGAGGGAGAGAGAGAGATAGAGGGAGAGAGAGAGAGAGAGAGAGAGAGAGATAGAGAGAGAGAGAGAGAGAGAGAGATGGAGAGAGAGATAGAGAGGGAGAGAGATAGAGAGAGAGAGAGAGAGAGAGAGAGAGAGAGAGAGAGAGAGAGAGAGAGAGAGAGAGAGAGAGAGAGAGAGAGAGAGAGAGAGAGAGAGAGATGGAGAGAGGGAGATGGAGAGAGGGAGAGAGAGATAGAGAGAGAGAGAGATGGAAAGAGATGGAGAGAGATGGAGAGATAGAGAGAGTGAGAGAGAGAGGTTTGAGATGAAACGAAACATGGAAGAATGAAGAGAGGAAATGTGTAATAAACCAGGGAGGGTTAGGGAGGGGCAGAAGAGACAGAAACGAGAGCAATGAAGGGAGTATGTGTCTGTGTGTACAGTATATACTGCAGTAAGTTTGGGCAACAGCTCGTCAGTTTTATTATGCATGAGTTTCTACGCAGCGTTTTAGCAAAGCTGGAAAATGTCCCTGTTTACCGTGTTTTCACACTCCTGTTGTTATTCACAGGTTTACTCCTCTACTGACAGATGCATCCAATCTAAATTCATAGACTTTTATTTATACAGGTCTATTGTATTACCGTTATCGCATCCACGCGAGACGTGTGTGTGTGTGTGTGCAAGAGAGGTCTCTGTGTGGTGTGGTTGCTAGGTGATTACCACACAGCTGTAGAATCTTGCGGTCAAGGTCGCAGTAGTCTGTGGGTTCAGGCCGGAGAAGTGCATTGTGGGACTGGATCGGTGACCGGCTGACGAGAGACTTCTGATTGGCCGACTGTAGGGTCCATACCCTCCTACACGCTACAGCCGCCTACACGCACACGCACACGCACACGCACACACACACACATGCGCGTCAGGGGACGCGTAGGCCTAAAATCTAACCTATTACTACACAGCTATAAAACAGATCAACAAAACAGTTCAATACAAGTCAATTGAAAAATCTGGCCTTTCAATACACCAATAGACTTAAAAACCTCTTGCCACTATAGGGGGTGCTGTTTCAACTTCGACATTTATCGTTCCCAAATTAAACTGCCTCGTACTCAATTCTTGCTCGTACAATATGCATATTATTATTACTATTGGATAGAAAACACTCTCTAGTTTCTAAAACCGTTTGAATTATGTCTGTGGGTGAAACAGAACTCTTTCTGCAGCGAAATTCATGACAGGAACTGCGAAGGTCTGAAAACGAGGCTCTGTTCTCAGATTAGTTTAAAGCTCTGTATGTATCCTATGGGTCGACATGAACTGCACCCGCCTTCCCCTGGATGTCAGTAACCAATGAGAATTGGAATGGAGTTTCTACGCAGATCTCAGACCTTATAAAGCCCCAAGGAACGGAGGGAGCTCTCTTTTTGACGTTCGTCATGACGCAAAGCAAGACCTCAGGATGGCATTTTGAAACGCTCAGTTATCGGCCTTAGATATATCCGTCTGTAATTTAATTCGATATAGGTGTTAGAAACATCATAACGAAGTTATTTTAAACCGAGTTATATCAGTTTATGCGAGTATATTGTGATTTTCGGAATTTCCTTAGTATTGCGTTTTGAACATTTGGGCATGTCTGCGCCACATAGCTATTGTTAGCTGCTAGTTCCAAAGTTGAAGAGGACGTTTTACAACCGAGCAACGATTATTTTGGACAAAGGACAACTTGCCCAAGATTCTGATGGAAGCTCGTCCAAAAGTAAGAGCTATTTATGATGTTATTCCGTATTTATGTGGAAAAATGTAAAAGGATTTGTCCGCCATTATTGCGGCACTGGTCTGGCTGTAACGCACACTGTATGTCTAGTAACGTTAATTTAAAAAATCTAACACAGCGGTTGCATTAATAACTAATGCATCTTTCATTTGCTGTCCAACCTGTATTTTTTTGTCAAGTTTACGATTATTTATCGATTAGATTAGGTGCCTCTCCAAGATGGCGCCGGCCAGAATGCATGAAATGCTGCTACTGATCACATTGTATAACCACGATTTGTGCTGCTAAATATGCACATTTTCGAACAAAACCTATATGCATTGTGTAATATGATGTTACAGGACTGTCATCTGATGAAGTTTATCAAGGTTAGTCCAATTATATATCTTTTGCTGGATTGTTACGATCGCTAACATTTGCTGCTGGTAAATGCGGTTGTGTTTCTGGCTATTGTGGTAAGCTAATATAATGCTATATTGTGTTTTCGCTGCAAAACACTTAAAAAATCTGACATATTGGCTGGATTCACAAGATGTTGGGCTTTCATTTGCTGTACGCTGTGTATTTTTCAGAAATGTTTTATGATGAGTAATTAAGTATTTGACGTTGGTCTCTGTAATTATTCTGCCTGCATCGACGCTATTTCAGATTGCAGCTGCAATGTAGAACTGTGATTTATACCTGAAATATGCACATTTTTCGAACAAAACATATGCTATACAATAAATATGTTATCAGACTGTCATCTGATGAAGTTGTTTCTTGGTTAGTGGCTATTTATATCTTTATTTGGTCGAATTAGTGATGGCTACTGATGGAGTAAAAAACTGGTGGAGTAAAAAAAGTGGTGTCTTTTGCTAACGTGGTTAGCTAATAGATTTACATATTGTGTCTTCCCTGTAAAACATTTTAAAATTCAGAAATGATGGCTGGATTCACAAGATGTGTATCTTTCATCTGGTGTCTTGGACTTGTGATTTAATGATATTTAGATGCTAGTATTTACTTGTGACGCTATGCTCCCGGATCCGGGTTTGGGAGGAATTAGAGGTTAATGCTTCTGAGCTGCCCACACAGCTTCACAAAGACTGTGTGGGAGTCTGTGTGGGAGTCTCTGTGGGAGTCTCTGTGGGAGTCTCTGTGCGTGTCTCTGTGCGTGTCTCTGTGGGAGTCTGTGTGGGAGTCTGTGGGAGTCTCTGTGGGTGTCTCTGTGGGTGTCTCTGTGGGTGTCTCTGTGGGTGTCTCTGTGGGCGTCTCTGTGGGTGTCTCTGTGGGTGTCTCTGTGGGTGTCTCTGTGGGTGTCTGTGGGAGTCTCTGTGGGAGTCTCTGTGGGAGTGTCTGTGGGAGTCTGTGGGAGTCTCTGTGGGAGTCTCTGCGGGAGTCTGTGGGAGTCTGTGGGAGTCTGTGGGTCTCTGTGGGTGTCTCTGTGGGTGTCTCTGTGGGAGTCTCTGTGGGAGTCTCTGTGGGAGTCTCTGTGGGAGTCTCTGTGGGTGTCTCTGTGGGTGTCTATGTGGGAGTCTCTGTGGGTGTCTCTGTGGGTGTCTCTGTGGGTGTCTGTGGGACTCTCTATTGGAGTCTCTGTGGGAGTCTCTGTGGGAGTCTATGTGGGTGTCTATGTGGGTGTCTCTGGGTATTATTCTGTGGGTGTCTCTGTGGGTGTCTCTGTGGGTATTATTCTGTGGGTGTCTCTGTGGGAGTCTCTGTGGGTGTCTCTGTGGGAGTCTCTGTGGGTGTCTCTGGGTATTATTCTGTGGGTGTCTCTGTGGGTATTATTCTGTGGGTGTCTCTGGGTATTATTCTGTGGGAGTCTCTGTGGGTATTATTCTGTGGGTGTTTCTGGGTATTATTCTGTGGGAGTCTCTGTGGGTATTATTCTGTGGGTGTCTCTGGGTATTATTCTGTGGGAGTCTCTGTGGGTATTATTCTGTGGGTGTCTCTGTGGGTGTCTCTGTGGGTATTATTCTGTGGGTGTCTCTGTGGGTATTATTCTGTGGGTGTCTCTGTGGGTGTCTCTGTGGGTATTATTCTGTGGGTGTCTCTGTGGGTATTATTCTGTGGGTGTCTCTGTGGGTGTCTCTGTGGGTATTATTCTGTGGGTGTCTCTGTGGGTATTATTCTGTGGGTGTCTCTGTGGGTATTATTCTGTGGGTGTCTCTGGGTATTATTCTGTGGGTGTGTTTCTTACATGTTTCTCCAGAGTGTTGAGGTGCTGTTCGTCTTGATCACTCAGCGGTTTACAGCCCACCTATGACAGAGCAGAGCACAGTGACACAAACATCTGACCAAAGTGTGTGTATCCACGAAACTTGTACCTACTGTACCACTTCAAAGTTAGCTAATCGACCTACCACACACACACACACACACACACACACACACACACACACACACACACACACACACACACACACACACACACACACACACACACACACACACACACACACACACACACACACACACACACACACACACACACACACACACACACACACACACACACACACACACACACATAGAGTGAGTGAGTGTCTAATATAAGGATAAACTTCCTGTCAGTGTGTGTGGTGGGGGGGGGGTTGTGTGTTTCACTCACCAGTAAGACCGAGATGGCCACACCCTGATCTTGGTCCAGGAGAGGAATTATCACAGCTGGAGAGAGAGACATAGAGAGAAACAGAGAGAGAGAGAGACAGAGAGAGAGAGAGAGAGAGAGAGAGAGAGAGAGAGAGAGAGAGAGAAAGAGAGAAAAACACAGAGAGAGAGAGAGAGAGAGAGAGACAGAGAGACAGAGAGAGAGAGAGAGAGAGAGAGAGAGAGAGAGAGAGAGAGAGAGAGAGAGAGAGAGAGAGAGAGAGAGAGAGAGAGAGAGACAGAGAGAGAGAGAGGGAGAGAGACAGAGAGAAAAACACAGAGAAACAGAGAGAGAGAGGTGGAGAGAGAGGTAGAGAGAGAGAATATACAAGGTCTGAGGTCATCTGTCTTTGGTCTAAAGAGCAGGAACCCAGACTTCATCAAGAGGAGATGGACCAACTGGTTGCCCTCTAGGTTACAGAGAGCTGGTAGTCCCATCCACCAAACTACCAGGTGTAAAACAGGGGAGAGACTCAGGGGGTATGCTTATTTGGTATAGAGCAGACCTAACCCACTCTATTACATTAGTCAAAACAGAAACATTTTACATCTGCCAAGAAATGAATTAGGGAAATTAGCTCAACACAGAAAAATGTCCTCCTGTGTGCTACCTATATACCCCCACTAGAATCCCCATACTTTAATGAAGACAGCCTCTCCATCCTGGAGGGGGAAATCAATAATTTCCAGGCCCGGGAACATGTAATAGTCTGTGGAGACCTAAATACCAGAACTAGACAAGAACCTGACACTCAGCACACAGGGGGACAAACACCTACCTGGAGATGACAGTATTCCCTCCCCTATATGCCTCCCTAGACACAACTATGACAACATAACCAACAACAACGGGTCAACTCCTGCAGGTCTGTCACACGCTGGGTCTGTACATAGTCAATGGTAGGCTTCAAGGGGACTCCTATGGTAGGTACACCTATAGCCCATCTCTTGTCAGTAGTACTTTATCACTGACCTCAACCCAGAGTCTCTCAGAGCATTCACAGTCAGTTCACTGACACCCTTATCAGACCACAGCAAAATCACAGTCTACTTGAACAGAGCAATACTCAATCATGAGGCATCAAAGCCAGAGGAACTGCACAATATAAAGAAATTCTATAAATAATGTAGAAAAACCTACCAAAAAACTATTAAACAACAACGAATTAAATCCCCTTTAGACAACTTCCTGGACAAAACATTTCACTGTAATAGCGAAGAAGTTAACAGGGCAGTGTATTTGACCTTTCAGCTTCGCTATCAAATCAAAGATATTCAAGCAGACAACGTAAGAAAATTAACAACAATGACAAATGGTTTGATGAAGAATGTAAAAACCTAAGAATGAAATCGAGAAACCTGTCCAAACAAAAACATAGAGACCCACGAAACCTGAGTCTACGCCTTCACTATGGTGGATCACAAAAAAAATGCAGAAATCCTCTACGGAAAAAGAAGGAAGAGCACGTCAGAAATGAGCTCAATGGATTTGAAGAATCCAATGGTTATCTATCCAAAATGGAAATGTGTGGATAAACCACTTCTCTTTTGGAGTCTATTACAAAGCATACACTTTAAAAACATACATGTTTTGGTAGTCCTAAAATGTGCACACTGCCCACAAAATGAGGTGGAAACTGAGCTGCACTTCCTAAACTCCTTCCAAATGTATGACCATATTAGAGACACATATTTCCCTCAGATTACACAGATCCACAAAAAAATTGAAAACAAGTCCAATTTTGATAAACTCCCGTGTGTATTGGGTAAAATACCAGTGTGCCATCACAGCGGCAAGATTTGTGACCTGTTGCCACAAGAAAAGGGCAACCAGTGAAGAACAAACACCATTGTAAATACAACCCATATTTATGCTTATTTATTTTCCCTTTAGTACTTTAACTATTTGCGCATCATTACAACACTGTATATATGCATAATATGACATTTCAAATGTCTTTATTCTTTTAGAACTTCGGTGAGTGTAATGTTTACTGTTCATTTTTATTGTTTATTTCACTTTTTTTTATTATCTACTTCACTTGCTTGGGCAATGTTAACATATGTTTCCCATGCCAATAAAGCCCTTAAATGGAATTGAGAGAGACAAAGAGAGAGAGAGAGAGAGAGAGAGAGAGAGAGAGAGAGAGAGAGAGAGAGAGAGAGAGAGAGAGAGAGAGAGAGAGAGAGAGAGAGAGAGAGAGAGAGAGAGAGAGAGAGAGAGAGAGAGAGAGAGAGAGAGAGAGAGAGAGAGAGAGAGAGAGAGAGAGAGAGAGAGAGAGAGAGGGAGAGGGAGAGGGAGAGGGAGAGGGAGAGGGAGAGGGAGAGAGAGAGAGAGAAAGATAGAGGAGACAGAGGGACACTGCCTGACAGTGTGAAAGCTCACACACACACACACACACACACACACACACACACACACACACACACACACACACACACACACACACACACACACACACACACACACACACACACACACAGACAAACAGACAAACCTCGTCTGTGGGGTGGGAGGGGAGCTGCGAGGCTGCTCCTTTGTTTCTCGTGCAGTTCCGACGGAGGTAGACCTGCACACACACACCTCTTCAACTGGCCCACCACCTCCCTGAGAAACACAGAGGGGGGACGTTAGAACACCACCTCCCTGAGAAACACAGAGGGGGGACGTTAGAACACCACCTCCCTGAGAAACACAGAGGGGGGACGTTAGAACACCACCTCCCTGAGAAACACAGAGGGGGGACGTTAGAACACCACCTCCCTGAGAAACACAGAGGGGGGACGTTGGAACACCACCTCCCTGAGAAACACAGAGGGGGGACGTTAGAACACCACCTCCCTGAGAAACACAGAGGGGGGACGTTAGAACACCACCTCCCTGAGAAACACAGAGGGGGGACGTTAGAACACCACCTCCCTGAGAAACACAGAGGGGGGACGTTAGAACACCACCTCCCTGAGAAACACAGAGGGGGGATGTTAGAATACCACCTCCCTGAGAAACACAGAGGGGGGACGTTAGAACACCATCTCCCTGAGAAACACAGAGGGGGGACGTTAGAACACCACCTCCCTGAGAAACACAGAGCGGGGACGTTAAAACACCACCTCCCTGAGAAACACAGAGGGGGGACGTTAGAACACCACCTCCCTGAGAAACACAGAGGGGGGACGTTAGAACACCACCCATACACGGGGGGGCTGATTCCCTATAGACAATACAATACAAGGACAGATTTATAAAAAAAATCCATTACTTATTGTCTACTGAAATAAATGAAATCAATGTAATTCCCAGAGCCAGGTGTGTGTACAGATGCGATAGGGACGGGTTTTCCCCTGGGTGAGTGTGTTGCTGTGGGTCACTATTGTCTCGTATGATAATACAGAGGGCACCTTTCTCATGCTAATCTATGAGAAAAGACATCTGTTCCAATATGAACTAAAGCTGCACACACACACACACACGCGCACACATGCACACGCACAGGGCAGTCAGTATTGCTTGCGATGGCCGATGGGCACAGCAAAGGACAGAGAGGATCAATAGTCTCTTTACAGCACAATTAGATGAAATACCCACTACACAAACAGAGGAAAGCCTTCTACAACAACAGTGGTCCCCACGTTTGACTCTAGAGAGGAACAGGTTGAGCAGGCTTAGTTACAGCTAATCAACTCTAATCAGGTTTTAGGATTTGACTGGCAAAGTCTGCAATCCTTGAAGCTCTCAAGCACACACACACACACACACACACACACACACACACACACACACACACACACACACACACACACACACACACACACACACACACACACACACACACACACACACACACACACACACACACACACACACACACACACACACACACACACACACACAACAGATTGTGTCGGCAGGTGCTTGCAGGTGTGTGCAGCATCTAGATATTTGTGTGTGTGTGTGTGTATGTGTGTGTGTGTGTGTGTGTGTGTGTGTCAGGCTCAAGGGCTCTAGTTCAACACAGAAACTCTCATGAATAATGCAATGTTGGTTTTACCAAAGCCAGGTTAGGACAAGGCTATTCAGTCTGTGTGTCTATGTGTGTGTGTGTGTTTCTAAAAAGCTACGGTAGGAGGAAGCTATTGAGCCTGTAGAGATCACTTACAGAAGAGAGGATCAGAGTCTTACTGAAAGAGACAGAGACCGAGAGAGAAAAAAAAGAGAAAGAGAGAGATAGAGAAAAACAAACAGACAGACAGAGAGAAATGGAGAGAGACCAAGAGAGAGAGAGAGAGATATGTTGAGAGAGAGTGGTGTTGGGGGAAAAACATACAACATTATAAAATCCATGTACACACACAGCAAGTGGTTAGAATTGGCTAAAACTTTATTTCCACAGGGCTGGGGGGTGAGACAGGGATGCAGCTTAAGCCCCACCCTCTTCAACATATATATCAACGAATTGGCGAGGGCACTAGAACAGTCTGCAGCACCCGGCCTCACCCTACTAGAATCTGAAGTCAAATGTCTACTGTTTGCTGATGATCTGGTGTTTCTGTCCCCAACCAAGGAGGGCCTACAGCAGCATCTAGATCTTCTGCACAGATTCAGTCAGACCTGGGCCCTGACAGTAAATCTCAGTAAGAACAAAATAATGGTGTTCCAAAAAAGGTCCAGTCACCAGGACCACAAATACAAATTCCATCTAGACACCGTTAACCTAGAGCACACAAAAAACTATACATACCTCAGCCTAAACATCAGCGCCACAGGTAACTTCCACAAAGCTTTGAACGATCTGAGAGACAAGGCAAGAAGAGCCTTCTATGCCATCAAAAGGAACATAAAATTCGACATACCAATTAGGATCTGGCTAAAAATACTTGAATCAGTTATAGAACCCATTGCCCTTTATGGTTGTGAGGTCTGGGGTCACCAAACAAGAATTAAAAAAATGGGACAAAAAACAAATTGAGACTCTGGATGCATAATTCGGCAAAAATATCCTCTGTGTACAATGTAAAACACCAAAAATTGCACGCAGGGCGGAATTTGGCCGATATCCACAAATTATCAAAATCCAGAAAAGAGACGTTCAATTCTACAACCACCTAAAAGGAAGCGATTCCCAAACCTTTCATAACAAAGCCATCACCTACAGAGAGATGAACCTGGAGAAGAGTCCCCTAAGCAAGCTGGTCCTAGGGCTCTGTTCACAAACACAAACAGACCCCACAGAGCCCCAGGACAGCAACACAATTAGACTCAATCAAATCATGAGAAAACAAAAATATATTTACTTGACACATTGGAAATAATTTACAAATAAACAGAGCAAACTAGAATGCTATTGGGCCCTAAACAGAGAGTACACAGTGGCAGAAAACCTGACCACCGTTACTGATCTAAGCTTAAGGAAAGCTTTGACCTTGTACAGACTCAGTGAGCATAGCCTTGCTATTGAGAAAGGCCGCTGATATGCACACTGCCCACAAAATGAGGTGGAAACTGAGTTGACTTCCTAACCTCCTGCCCAATGTATGCCCATATTAGAGACACATATTTCCCTCAGAATACACAGATCCACAAAGAATTCCAAAACAAATCAAATTTTGATAAACTCCCATATCTACTGGGTGAAATACCAGTGTGCATCACAGCAGCACGATATGTGACCTGTTGCCAAAAGAAAAGGGTAACCACTGAAAAACAAACACCATTGTAAATACAACCTATATTTATGTTTATTTATTTTCCCTTTTGTACTTTAACTGTTTGCACATCATTACAACACTGTGTATAGACATAATATGAGTTTATTTCACTTTTGTTTATTATCTACTTCACTTGCTTTGGCAATGCTAACATATGTTTCCCATGCCAATTAAGCCCCTTAAATTTAATTGAGAGAGAGAGCGAGAGAGAGAGAGAGACACAGAGAGAGAAAGAGGTGGTATATTTTTTTATCAGTCCTTTGAACAAAGTAAGTGCAGATAATATTCTGTCTAATCTGACATTTACCACAAAGATATATTTTACGCATGGACTCACACACAGAGGGTTTCCTACCACATGGACTCACACACAGAGGGTTTCATACCACATGGACTCACACACAGAGGGTTTCATACCACATGGACTCACACACAGAGGGTTTCATACCACATGGACTCACACACAGAGGGTTTCATACCACATGGACTCACACACAGAGGGTTTCATACCACATGGACTCACACACAGAGGGTTTCATACCACATGGACTCACACACACAGAGGGTTTCATACAACATGGACTCACACACAGAGGGTTTCATACCACATGGACTCACACACAGAGGGTTTCATACCACATGGACTCACACACAGAGGGTTTCATACCACATGGACTCACACACAGAGGGTTTCATACCACATGGACTCACACACAGAGGGTTTCATACCACATGGACTCACACACAGAGGGTTTCATACCACATGGACTCACACACAGAGGGTTTCATACCACATGGACTCACACACAGAGAGGGTTTCATACCACATGGACTCACACACAGAGGGTTTCATACCACATGGACTCACACACAGAGGGTTTCATACCACATGGACTCACACACAGAGGGTTTCATACCACATGGACTCACACACAGAGAGGGTTTCATACCACATGGACTCACACACAGAGGGTTTCATACCACATGGACTCACACACAGAGGGTTTCATACCACATGGACTCACACACAGAGGGTTTCATACCACATGGACTCACACACAGAGAGGGTTTCATACCACATGGACTCACACACAGAGGGTTTCATACCACATGGACTCACACACAGAAGGTTTCATACCACATGGACTCACACACAGAGGGTTTCATACCACATGGACTCACACACAGAGGGTTTCATACCACATGGACTCACACACAGAGGGTTTCATACTACATGGACTCACACACAGAGGGTTTCATACCACATGGACTCACACACAGAGGGTTTCATACCACATGGACTCACACACAGAGGGTTTCATACCACATGGACTCACACACAGAGGGTTTCATACCACATGGACTCACACACAGAGGGTTTCATACCACATGGACTCACACACAGAGAGGGTTTCATACCACATGGACTCACACACAGAGAGGGTTTCATACCACATGGACTCACACACAGAGGGTTTCATACCACATGGACTCACACACAGAGAGGGTTTCATACCACATGGACTCACACACAGAGGGTTTTATACCACATGGACTCAACACAGAGGGTTTCATACCTGATCTTCCCCTCCTTTGGCAGCTCATGGCTTGGGCCGTCACACTGTAGCCTCGAG
Organism: Salvelinus alpinus; assembly: GCF_045679555.1. Taxonomy (NCBI): domain Eukaryota; kingdom Metazoa; phylum Chordata; class Actinopteri; order Salmoniformes; family Salmonidae; genus Salvelinus; species Salvelinus alpinus. The sequence continues at coordinate 39,586,627 of NC_092107.1, forward strand.
TCTCCCTCCAGCACGTACACACACACACACTCCTGTAAGATAACACACACACACACTCCTGTAAGATAACACACACACACACTCCTGTAAGATAACACACACACACACACTCCTGTAAGATAACACACACACACACTCCTGTAAGATAACACACACACACACTCCTGTAAGATAACACACACACACACTCCTGTAAGATAACACACACACACTCCTGTAAGATAACACACACACACACACTCCTGTAAGATAACACACACACACACACTCCTGTAAGATAACACACACACACACTCCTGTAAGATAACACACACACACACACTCCTGTAAGATAACACACACACACACTCCTGTAAGATAACACACACACACACCCCTGTAAGATAACACACACACACACTCCTGTAAGATAACACACACACACACTCCTGTAAGATAACACACACACACACTCCTGTAAGATAACACACACACACACTCCTGTAAGATAACACACACACACACTCCTGTAAGATAACACACACACACACTCCTGTAAGATAACACACACACACACACTCCTGTAAGATAACACACATGTCAGTAGTAGAGCTGGGGGGGGGGGGGGGGTCATGGGTGCGATCCCCCCAATATTCATGCAGATTAAATTGTATACAGTGCATTCAGAAAGTATTCAGACCCCTTTACTTTTTCCACATTTTGTTACGTTACAGCCTTATTCTAAAGTGGAATAAATTAAATCAATCAATCTATCAATCTACACATAATACCCCATAATGACAAAGTGAAAACAGGTTTTTAGAAATTTTAGCAAATGTATTAAAAGTAAAAATAGAAATACCTTATTTACATAAGTATTCAGACCCTTTGCTATGAGGTTTGAAATTGAGCTCAGGTGCATCCTGTTTCCATTGATTCTTGAGATGTTTCTACAACTTGATCGAAGTCCACCTGTGGTAAATTCCATTGATTGGACATGATTTGGAAAGGCACACACCTGTCTATATAAGGTCCCACAGTTGACAGTGAATGTCAGAGCAAAAACCAAGACATGAAGTCAAAGGATTTTTCCGTAGAGCTTCAAGACAGGATTGTGTCGAGGCACAGATCTGGGGAAGGGTACCAAAAACAATTCTGCAGCATTGAAGGTCCCCAAGAACACAGTGGCCTCCATCATTCTCAAATGGAAGAAGTTTAGAACCACCAAGACTCTTCCTAGAGCTGGCCGCCCGGCCAAACTGAGCAATCGTGGGAGAAGGGCCTTGGTCAGGGAGGTGACCAAGAACCCGATGGTCACTCTGAAGAGCTCTAGAGTTCCTTTGTGGAGATGGGAGAAACTTCCAGAAGGACAACCATCTCTGCAGCACTCCACCAATCAGGCCTTTATGGTAGAAAGGCCAGACGGAAGCCACTCCTCAGCAAAAGGCACATGACAGCCTGCTTGGAGTTTACCAAAAGGCACATGACAGCCTGCTTGCAGTTTGCCAAAAGGCACATGACAGCCTGCTTGGAGTTTGCCAAAAGGCACATGACAGCCTGCTTGGAGTTTGCCAAAAGGCACATGACAGCCTGCTTGGAGTTTGCCAAAAGGCACATGACAGCCTGCTTGGAGTTTGCCAAAAGGCACCTAAAGGACTCAGAGCATGAGACCTTCGTCTGATGAAACCAAGATTGAACTCTTTGGCCTGAATGCCAAGCGTCACATCTGGAGGAAACCTGGCACCATCTCTACGGTGAGGCATGGTGGTGGCAGCATGATGCTGTGGGGATGTTTTTCAGCGGCAGGGACCGGGAGACTAGTCAGGATCGAGACTCGAGTGTAACGCTCGTCTGTGGTGGTAAAAGGATCGGACCAAGGTGCGGCGTGGTAAGTGTTCATGTCTTTCTAATAAACAAAACTGAACACTGGAACAAAACAATAAACGAAGTGAACAAACAAAACAGTACCGTGTGGCGACAAACACTGACACGGAAGACAAACACCCACAAACCAAAGGACAAAACAGGCTACCTAAATATGGTTCCCAATCTGAGACAACGACTAACACCTGCCTCTGATTGAGAACCATATCAGGCCAAACACAGAAACAGGAAAACTAGACACACAACATAGAATGCCCCCTCAGCTCACGTCCTGACCAACACTAAAACAAAGAAAACACAAAAGAACTATGGTCAGAACGTGACATCGAGGCTGTAATTGCTGTCAAAGGTGCATCAACAAAGTACTAAGTAAAAGGTCTGAATACTTATGTAAATGTGATATTTCATTTATTTTTTATAAATTAGCAAAAATGTCTAAAAACCTAAAATTCTTTCCATTTTAGAATGAGGCTGTAATGTAACAAAATGTGGAAGAAGGGAAGGGGTGTGAATACTATCAGAATGCCTTGTATCTTACCAAAAACCAAAGAAAAAACATTTAATACTATAAAACACGGCAAAATGTGTTAATAATAATATGATATATAATATGATTTAATTAAATACTGAAATGTGTCTGTGCGGGTGTTGCTTATTTGATAAAGTAATGTACAGTACAGCTGTGTCTGATGCAATATCCCCCTGAGGGCCCCCCCTGGACTGATACTGGGGGCTGCTACTGGCAGGAACCAGGTTTTCAAATTGATTATTCATTTATTTGTTTATTTTGTCAGTTCATTAGTTTAGAACTACTTTTGTTATCTTACTAACAGCCTAATTAATTCAGTACCAAAATAAAAACAAATATTTTTTTTGAGAAAATTATTCTGAAATAAATGAAAGCAGATCATTCATTTTTACAATTGTCTCACAGCCGAGAGGCTATAGGCCATTACTGAACATGCAAATAGCTAACTGCAATGAAGCAGCCAATGTAAAACGACATTTTCAAACATTTTCCAAAATGCAATTAGTGGGAAAAAAGCGCAATTAATACGAGGGGTTTCATGTTACAGAGGTGTAAATCTAGGTGATAGTCTAATTCTGACGTGAGACTTTGAGAGCTTGATGGATATTCAGCTCAAACTCGGCTCTGTGTGGTGTGTGTGTGTGTGTGTGTGTGTGTGTGACAAACAGCGTAAAATAGGCCTACATGACGAACAAACAAAATAACACACTCAGCAATTTAATTTCATAAAATTCAGCGGCTAACCAACTAACTGTTAACTATTACACCCATAGAGATGATGCCTACTGTGTATTATTGACAGGCCATATCAGCTGTTCATTTTGTTACATTTTTGGTCAGAAGGGCCCCTGGAGAAAGACCCGCCTCCTCTGACCCTAGCTCCGCCCCTGGCACTCATACTTAACTTACACACCTGTATATAAATGACAACACCCTGGCTGCTTGACCCCTCCCAAAACTACACTACCCAGCAGCCCTGTGTGTACGTACCACGCTGGGCAGTAGCCCCTGTACGGTCTCTCTGAGAGCATCTCGGAGTGAGCGAACGTCAACAACTGCTGCCAGCCGCAGTAAAGCATCCTGGGAGGAAACAGAAACAGCAAGAGTGACACACAGAAACAGCTTTATGACAAGCCACCATACAGCTAATATGAGGGAACAAAGACAATACACACTTTATATGAGGGAACAAAGACAATACACACTTTATATGAGGGAACAAAGACAATACACACTTTATATGAGGCAACAAAGACAATACACACTTTATATGAGGCAACAAAGACAATACACACTTTATAAGAGGGAACAAAGGACAGTGTCATGTAAAGACAGCCAGTGTGACAGCCATATGTATTGGCAAATCTGATGAACTCACTCACTCACACACACACACACACACACACACACACACACACACACACACACACACACACACACACACACACACACACACACACACACACACACACACACACACACACACACACACACACACACACACACACACACACACACACACACACACACACACATTGGCTGGAGAATGACCAGGAGGAATCAATCACCTCCCTTAAATCTGCAAACCAATTTAACCAACGGGATTTGGGAATTTCTGTGTTTGTTTCCCACCCTGACCTCCATCAGGCTGTATCATGCTTTAGAGAGAGGGACTCGAGTTTTAGGGAGAGGGGCTGGGGTTTTAGGGAGAGGGGCTAGAGTTTTAGGGAGAGGGACTGGAGTTTTTGGGAGAGAGACTGGGGTTTTAGGGAGAGGGACTGGAGTTTTTGGGAGAGAGACTGGAGTTTTAGGGAGAGGGACTAGAGTTTTAGGGAGAGGGACTAGAGTTTTTGGGAGAGAGACTGGGGTTTTAGGGAGAGGGACTGGAGTTTTTGGGAGAGAGACTGGAGTTTTAGGGAGAGGGACTCGAGTTTTAGGGAGAGGGACTCGAGTTTTAGGGAGAGGGACTCGAGTTTTAGGGAGAGGGACTGGAGTTTTAGAGAGGGGGACTAGAGTTTTAGGGAGAGGGCTGGGGTTTTAGGGAGAGGGACTAGAGTTTTTGGGAGAGGGAATGGAGTTTTAGGGAGAGGGACTGGAGTTTTAGGGAGAGGGACTAGAGTTTAGGGAGAGGGACTAGAGTTTTAGGGAGAGGGACTAGAGTTTTAGGGAGAGGGACTAGAATTTTAGGGAGAGGGCTAGGGTTTTTGGGAGAGGGGCTGGGGTTTTAGGGAGAGGGGCTGGGTTTTTGGGGAGAGGGACTCGAGTTTTAGGGAGAGGTGCTAGAGTTTTAGGGAGAGAGACTGGGGTTTTAGGGAGCGGGACTAGAGTTTTAGGGAGAGGGGCTGGGATTTAGAGAGAGGGGCTGGGTTTTAGAGAGAGGGGCTGGGGTTTTTAGGAGAGGGACTAGAGTTTTAGGGAGAGGGGCTGGGGTTTTAGGGAGAGGGGCTGGGGTTTTAGGGAGAGGGACTAGAGTTTAGGGAGAGGGACTAGAGTTTTAGGGAGAGGGGCTGGGATTTAGAGAGAGGGGCTGGGTTTTAGAGAGAGGGGCTGGGGTTTTAGGGAGAGGGACTAGAGTTTTAGGGAGGGGCTGGGGTTTTAGGGAGAGGGGCTGGGGTTTTCGGGAGAGGGGCTGGCGTTTTATGGGGAGGGGCTGGGATTTTATGGATAGGGAGTAGAGTTTTAGGGAGAGGGGCTGGAGTTTATGGAGAGGTGCTGGCGTTTTACGGGGAGGGGCTGGGGTTTTAGGGAGAAGAGCTGGGATTTTAGGGAGCGATACTGAAGTTTTAGGGAGAGGGACTAGAGTTTTAGGGAGGGGCTGGGGTTTTAGGGAGAGGGGCTGGGGTTTTCGGGAGAGGGGCTGAAGAGATAAATTATTGTAACTCTTAACTGGTGCAGTATAGAGGTGAATAGATACATTTAGTTCTACAGTCCTGGGGGTCATGCTCTACAGTCTGATTAGACAGTAGAGATACTTATTATTATTCTGTCAAAATAGAGAGAACGGGTCAGGAAAAGAGAGGAAGAAAGACAAATATCGATAAAAAGAATGAGAGTGGGGTGGAGAAAGAGAGAGAATTAGAGAGAGTGGGGAGGAGAAAGAGAGAGAACGAGAGAGAGTGGGGAGGAGAATGAGAGAGAGTGGGGAGGAGAAAGAGAGAGAGTGGGGAGGAGAAAGAGAGAGAACGAGAGAGAGTGGGGTGGAGAAAGAGAGAGAATGAGAGAGAGTGGGGTGGAGAAAGAGAGAGAATGAGAGAGAGTGGGGAGGAGAAAGAGAGAGAGTGGGGAGGAGAAAGAGAGAGAATTAGAGAGAGTGGGGAGGAGAAAGAGAGAGAATGAGAGAGAGAGTGGGGAGGAGAAAGAGAGAGAATGAGAGAGAGAGTGGGGAGGAGAAAGAGAGAGAGTGGGGAGGAGAAAGAGAGAGAATTAGAGAGCGTGGGGAGGAGAAAGAGAGAGAATTAGAGAGAGTGGGGAGGAGAAAGAGAGAGAAAGAGAGAGAGTGGGGAGGAGAAAGAGAGATAATGAGAGAGAGTGGGGAGGAGAAAGAGAGAGTGTGTGGAGGAGAAAGAGAGAGAGTGGGGAGGAGAAATGGATGTTGTGTTTAATTGATCTGATCACTGGCGCCCTTCAAATGTCAGAGCACTCAGCATGATTACTATAGCTCAGTAAGAGGGCAACAGGGTCTGCACAGAGAGAGAGAGAGATAAGGAAGGGGAGAGAGAGATAAGGAAGGGGAGAGAGAGATAAGGAAGGGGATAGAAGGAGATAAGAGCGATAAGGAAGAGGAGAGGTGAACTGCAGGGATAGGAAGAAGGGGGGAGGGATTAGAGAGGGGAGGTAGAGGAGAGAGGGAAGTTGAGAGAGGAGAAGGGAGAGAGGGAGAGGAAGAGAACAGGGGAAAGAAGATTCCACTCATCCAGCTGGCCCTGAGGCTCAGAACACCCGCTCCAACCATTACTCTGACCTAATGATAACAACACACTAATTCCACTATCTGAAATTCACTCTCCAGCTTCCCTATTCTGTCACAATAGGAGAACCATTTTTGGTTCCAGGTAGAATTCTTTTAGGTTCCATGTAGAACCCTCTGTGTAAAGGGTTCCATCTGGAACCAAAAGGTTTCTACCTAGAACCTAAAAGGGTTCTTTCAAGGGTTATTCTATGGGGACAGCTGAAGAACCCTTTTAGGTTCTAGATATCATCATCAGAGTCTACAGTAGATCAAATCACATTTTATTCATTACATCCCTCGTAAACAACAGACGTAGACTAACTATGAAATGCACGCACGCACGTGTGTGTGTGTGTGTGTGTGTGTGTGTGTGTGTGTGTGTGTGTGTTGGGGGGAAAGGTAGGAAGCTGAATATTTCCATAAATTATAGTATTTTTAAGCTGGATTTTATTTGTTCCACAATGCACCAGAAGTCAGAGATCAAATACTGCCATTTTAGTTAGTCAGATTACCCAAAGCTCTGAGAGTTTAACTCTGAGAGTGAACATGTGTGCGTGGGGGCGTTACTATAGCAGATGGGTCCTATAGCAGCTTCATGATGAGGAATGATGCAATAGAGCAGCTACCAGACAATAGAAACGTGAAAACCTAGAGCAGCTACCAGACAATAGAAACGTGAAAACCTAGAGTAGCTACCTGACAATAGAAACGTGAAAACCTAGAGCAGCTACCAGACAATAGAAATGTGAAAACCTAGAGCAGCTACCAGACAATAGAAATGTGAAAACCTAGAGCAGCTACCAGACAATAGAAACGTGAAAACCTAGAGCAGCTACCAGACAATAGAAACGTGAAAACCTAGAGCAGCTACCTGACAATAGAAATGTGAAAACCTAGAGCAGCTACCAGACAATAGAAACGTGAAAACCTAGAGCAGCTACCTGACAATAGAAATGTGAAAACACAGAGCAGCTACCAGACAATAGAAACGTGAAAACGTAGATTAGCTACCAGACAATAGAAACGTGAAAACCTAGAGCAGCTACCAGACAATAGAAACGTGAAAACCTAGAGCAGCTACCAGACAATAGAAACGTGAAAACCTAGAGCAGCTACCAGACAATAGAAATATGAAAACCTAGAGCAGCTACCAGACAATAGAAATGTGAAAACCTAGAGCAGCTACCAGACAATAGAAACGTGAAAACCTAGAGCAGCTACCTGACAATAGAAACGTGAAAACCTAGAGCAGCTACCTGACAATAGAAATGTGAAAACCTAGAGCAGCTACCAGACAATAGAAATGTGAAAACCTAGAGCAGCTACCAGACAATAGAAACGTGAAAATCTAGAGCAGCTACCTGACAATAGAAATTTGAAAACCTAGAGCAGCTACCTGACAATAGAAACGTGAAAACCTAGAGCAGCTACCTGACAATAGAAACGTGAAAACCTAGAGCAGCTACCTGACAATAGAAATGTGAAAACCTAGAGCAGCTACCTGACAATAGAAATATGAAAACCTAGAGCAGTTACCAGACAATAGAAATATGAAAACCTAGAGCAGCTACCTGACATTTTCTGACCCCCCCCCACACACACACACACACACACACATATACATTTTCTCCCTCTCTAGCTCACACGTTTAAGATAGTACCTTGAAGTAAACACACACAAAGTGGCGCGCACACACACACATACACAGACCCATAATTCTCTCTCACACACACACATACACACATACACAGACCCATATTTCTCACACACACACACACACACACACACACACACACACACACACACACACACACACACACACACACACACACACACACACACACACACACACACACACACACACACACACACACACACACACACACACACACACACACATTCACAGACCCATAATTCTCTCTCACACACACACATACACAGACCCATAATTCTCTCACACACACACACACATACACAGACCCATAATTCTCTCTCACATGCACACACACACACACACACACACACACACACACACACACACACACACACACACACACACACACACACACACACACACACACACACACACACACACACACACACACACACACACACACACACACAGACCCATAATTCTCTCTCACACACACACACATACACAGACCCATAATTCTCTCACACACACACACACATACACAGACCCATATATCTCTCTCACATGCACACACATCTGTAAATATATTTAGACAAGCAGCAGGCTGCAGTATTGAAGGGCATGTTGGGACAGGGAGGGAGGGGGTGTCAGTTGTACAGTACAGCGTGTCTCCCCCAGGCGCTAGGCTCTGAGCAGCTTATTACATATGATTAAATAGGATTAGATATGATTAAATATGATTAGATATGATTAAATATGATCAATCAATCAACCTGTAAGAATGCCTCTGTAATGAACCTGGATCTGTGCCAGCCAGCCTGTGTGTGTGTGTGTGTGTGTGTGTGTGTGTGTGTGTGTGTGTGTGTGTGTGTGTGTGTGTGTGTGTGTGTGTGTGTGTGTGTGTGTGTGTTGCTTTGCATACGGTTGGATTCATCAGAAGACTCTCCAGTCTGGAGATCTTAATTAACCTTGTGCCTTCCCCACCGTAATGCTCCCTCACCCAGAACATAGTCATCAACATACCACCCGCATTACCATGGCACCATCATCACCATAACACCCGCATTACCATGGCACCATCATCACCATAACACCCGCATTACCATGGCACCATCATCACCATAACACACTCATTATCCTGACACCATCATCACCATAACACACTCATTATCCTGACACCATCATCACCATAACACACTCATTACCCTGACACCATCATCACCATAACACACTCATTATCCTGACACCATCATCACCATAACACACTCATTATCCTGACACCATCATCACCATAACACACTCATTACCCTGACACCATCATCACCATAACACACTCATTATCCTGCCACCATCATCACCATAACACACTCATTATCCTGCCACCATCATCACCATAACACACTCATTATCCTGACACCATCATCACCATAACACACTCATTACCATGGCACTATCATCACCATAACACACTCATTATCCTGACACCATCATCACCATAACACACTCATTATCCTGACACCATCATCACCATAACACACTCATTATCCTGACACCATCATCACCATAACACACTCATTATCCTGACACCATCATCACCATAACACACTCATTATCCTGACACCATCATCACCATAACACACTCATTATCCTGACACCATCATCACCATAACACACTCATTATCCTGACACCATCATCACCATAACACATTCGCGCTGTTGCACCTTCTTCACCACACTGTCTGGACCACTTCAGTTTGTCGGTGATATGTACACTTTCCACTTTCTCCACTGCTGTCACGTCGATGTGGATAGGGGGGGTGCTCCCTTTGTCGTTTCCTGAAGTCCACGATCATCTCTTTTATTTTGCTGACATTGAGTGAGTGGTTATTTTCCTGACACCACACTCATAGGGCCCTCAACTCCTCCCTGTAGGCCGTCTCGTCGCTGTTAGTAATCAAGCCTAGTGTTGTCTGCAAACTGAAAATGCTTACATAGGTATTCATCTTGTCCAGGGTGGGCCACGGAGAAGGAGAGCCTACAGTCTTTGGTAGCAGGCCGTGTCGGTGGCACTGTAATGTCCTCAAAGCAAAGAAGTTGTTTAATTTGTCCGGGAGCAAGATGTCGATGTCCGCGACGGGGCTGGTTTTAAATTTTTTAATCCGTGATTGTCTGTAGACCCTGCCACATACGTCTCGTGTCTGAGCCTCTGAGTTGTGACTCCTCTTTGACTCTATACTGATGTTTTGCCTGTTTGACATGCACACACATACACACACACACACACGCACACACACACACACAGTGGGCTGGTTGGTGATGCTGTGGTCCTGGCTGTTATTCCAACAGAGCAGCATCTCCAGTAGCACACAAACACTGGAGACACATGCACTGTAGAATACAGCCAGGCCTGAAACGCCAGCTACACACACACACACACACACACACACACACACACACACACACACACACACACACACACACACACACACACACACACACACACACACACACACACTACATAAGAGAGTGAGAGAAAGCAAGTGAACAAGTGAGTGGGTGAAAGAAAGTGTGTGTCTGTGTGTGTGTGTGGCTGTATGTGTGTCTGTGTGTGTGGCTGTATGTGTGTGTGGCTGTATGTCTCTCTCCTGGAGGTAAAATGAACGGTCAGAGTGACATTTACACAGATTCCTTTCAAACAACCCTGCTGATTCACACACAACT